>NC_134647.1:46521398-46792840 GCF_030463565.1 Pelecanus crispus | reverse complement strand
GCTCCGAACCCTGCCAGCACTCTCGCTCACTGCCCCGACCGGCAGAGCCCTGCTGCGACACTGCAAACCTCCGGCGACTTCTCCCACAGCACAGGTAAAAGCCCTTGCTGTTCTTGGGCTTTGCTTGCCACTTCATTTACACCCAAAATACACCCTGGGGCTGCGAGCTTGCCCAGCTCCTAGAACTGCCAGCACTCTGTCTCACTGGCACCATCGGCAGAGCCCTGCTCCAACGCTGCAACCGTCCAGCGCTTTCTCCCACAGCCCAGGTGCCCGATTTGAAAGCTCTTGCTGCTCCTCACCATCCCGTGGCAGCGCTGTCACACAACTAAGGCAGTAGAACAAGCGGTGGGAGCGACTGCCCGACGTTTTCACTTTGGGAGCTAGTCTGTGCCGAGAGTGAGAGTGAGCTTGAGAACGTGTATTGGGAGTGCTGGGAGGCAAGGCAAAGGCAGATGCCCAGTGTGTGTCCCACACACACACAGAGACACACACAGACAGAGGTGAATGGCACTTGCTTTTCCTCCACGCGCTCTGAATACGCAGTCTCAGGCTCACTCTCACTCTCGCCACAGATCGCCTCCCAACACTCTCTCTCACGATCGGCAGAGCCCTGCTGCGACACTGCAAACCTCCGGCGACTTCTCCCACAGCACAGGTAAAAGCCCTTGCTGTTCTTGGGCTTTGCTTGCCACTTCATTTACAGCCAAATACACCCTGGGGCTGCGAGCTTCCCAGCTCCTAGAACTGCCAACACTGTCTCACTGGCACCATCGGCAGAGCCCTGCTCCAACGCTGCAACCGTCCAGCGCTTTCTCCCACAGCCCAGGTGCCCGATTTGAAAGCTCTTGCTGCTCCTCACCGTCCCGTGGCAGCGCTGTCACACAACTAAGGCAGTAGAACAAGCGGTGGGAGCGACTGCCTGACGTTTTCCACTTTGAGAGCTAGTCTGTGCCGAGAGTGAGAGTGAGCTTGAGAACGTGTATTGGGAGTGCTGGGAGGCAAGGCAAAGGCAGATGCCCAGTGTGTGTCCCACACACACACAGAGACACACACAGACAGAGGTGAATGGCACTTGCTTTTCCTCCACGCGCTCTGAATACGCAGTCTCAGGCTCACTCTCACTCTCGCCACAGATCGCCTCCCAAAACTCTCTCTCACGATCGGCAGAGCCCTGCTGCGACACTGCAAACCTCCGGCGACTTCTCCCACAGCACAGGTAAAAGCCCTTGCTGTTCTTGGGCTTTGCTTGCCACTTCATTTACAGCCAAATACACCCTGGGGCTGCGAGCTTGCCCAGCTCCTAGAACTGCCAGCACTCTGTCTCACTGGCACCATCGGCAGAGACCTGCTCCAACGCTGCAACCGTCCAGCGCTTTCTCCCACAGCCCAGGTGCCCGATTTGAAAGCTCTTGCTGCTCCTCACCGTCCCGTGGCAGCGCTGTCACACAACTAAGGCAGTAGAACAAGCGGTGGGAGCGACTGCCCGACGTTTTCACTTTGGGAGCTAGTCTGTGCCGAGAGTGAGAGTGAGCTTGAGAACGTGTATTGGGAGTGCTGGGAGGCAAGGCAAGGACAGATGCCCAGTGTGTGTCACACACACACACAGAGACACACACAGACAGAGGTGAATGGCACTTGCTTTTCCTCCACGCGCTCTGAATACGCAGTCTCAGGCTCACTCTCACTCTCGCCACAGATCGCCTCCCAACACTCTCTCTCACGATCGGCAGAGCCCTGCTGCGACACTGCAAACCTCCGGCGACTTCTCCCACAGCACAGGTAAAAGCCCTTGCTGTTCTTGGGCTTTGCTTGCCACTTCATTTACAGCCAAATACACCCTGGGGCTGCGAGCTTCCCAGCTCCTAGAACTGCCAGCACTGTCTCACTGGCACCATCGGCAGAGCCCTGCTCCAACGCTGCAACCGTCCAGCGCTTTCTCCCACAGCCCAGGTGCCCGATTTGAAAGCTCTTGCTGCTCCTCACCGTCCCATGGCAGCGCTGTCACACAACTAAGGCAGTAGAACAAGCGGTGGGAGCGACTGCCTGACGTTTTCACTTTGAGAGCTAGTCTGTGCCGAGAGTGAGAGTGAGCTTGAGAACGTGTATTGGGAGTGCTGGGAGGCAAGGCAAAGGCAGATGCCCAGTGTGTGTCCCACACACGCACAGAGACACACACAGACAGAGGTGAATGGCACTTGCTTTTCCTCCACGCGCTCTGAATACGCAGTCTCAGGCTCACTCTCACTCTCAGCACAGATCGCTTCCCACAGGGCAAATGTCCTGCCATTTTGCCCACAGCCAAGGGGACAGCACAGAAAGCTGCTGCTCCTCACCTTCCCTCACCACCGCTTTCGCAGCCAAGCACACACTGCACCTGCGTGCTTGCCCAGCTCCGAACCCTGCCAGCACTCTCCTCGCCTCACTGCCCCGACCGGCAGAGCCCTGCTGCGACACTGCAAACCTCCGGCGACTTCTCCCACAGCACAGGTAAAAGCCCTTGCTGTTCTTGGGCTTTGCTTGCCACTTCATTTACAGCCAAATACACCCTGGGGCTGCGAGCTTGCCCAGCTCCTAGAACTGCCAGCACTCTGTCTCACTGGCACCATCGGCAGAGCCCTGCTCCAACGCTGCAAACGTCCAGCGCTTTCTCCCACAGCCCAGGTGCCCGATTTGAAAGCTCTTGCTGCTCCTCACCATCCCGTGGCAGCGCTGTCACACAACTAAGGCAGTAGAACAAGCGGTGGGAGCGACTGCCCGACGTTTTCACTTTGGGAGCTAGTCTGTGCCGAGAGTGAGAGTGAGCTTGAGAACGTGTATTGGGAGTGCTGGGAGGCAAGGCAAAGGCAGATGCCCAGTGTGTGTCCCACACACACACAGAGACACACACAGACAGAGGTGAATGGCACTTGCTTTTCCTCCACGCGCTCTGAATACGCAGTCTCAGGCTCACTCTCACTCTCGCCACAGATCGCCTCCCAACACTCTCTCTCACGATCGGCAGAGCCCTGCTGCGACACTGCAAACCTCCGGCGACTTCTCCCACAGCACAGGTAAAAGCCCTTGCTGTTCTTGGGCTTTGCTTGCCACTTCATTTACACCCAAATACACCCTGGGGCTGCGTGCTTCCCAGCTCCTAGAACTGCCAGCACTGTCTCACTGGCACCATCGGCAGAGCCCTGCTCCAACGCTGCAACCGTCCAGCGCTTTCTCCCACAGCCCAGGTGCCCGATTTGAAAGCTCTTGCTGCTCCTCACCGTCCCGTGGCAGCGCTGTCACACAACTAAGGCAGTAGAACAAGCGGTGGGAGCGACTGCCTGACGTTTTCACTTTGAGAGCTAGTCTGTGCCGAGAGTGAGAGTGAGCTTGAGAACGTGTATTGGGAGTGCTGGGAGGCAAGGCAAAGGCAGATGCCCAGTGTGTGTCCCACACACGCACAGAGACACACACAGACAGAGGTGAATGGCACTTGCTTTTCCTCCACGCGCTCTGAATACGCAGTCTCAGGCTCACTCTCACTCTCAGCACAGATCGCTTCCCACAGGGCAAATGTCCTGCCATTTTGCCCACAGCCAAGGGGACAGCACAGAAAGCTGCTGCTCCTCACCTTCCCTCACCACCGCTTTCGCAGCCAAGCACACACTGCACCTGCGTGCTTGCCCAGCTCCGAACCCTGCCAGCACTCTCGCTCACTGCCCCGACCGGCAGAGCCCTGCTGCGACACTGCAAACCTCCGGCGACTTCTCCCACAGCACAGGTAAAAGCCCTTGCTGTTCTTGGGCTTTGCTTGCCACTTCATTTACAGCCAAATACACCCTGGGGCTGCGAGCTTGCCCAGCTCCTAGAACTGCCAGCACTCTGTCTCACTGGCACCATCGGCAGAGACCTGCTCCAACGCTGCAACCGTCCAGCGCTTTCTCCCACAGCCCAGGTGCCCGATTTGAAAGCTCTTGCTGCTCCTCACCATCCCGTGGCAGCGCTGTCACACAACTAAGGCAGTAGAACAAGCGGTGGGAGCGACTGCCCGACGTTTTCACTTTGGGAGCTAGTCTGTGCCGAGAGTGAGAGTGAGCTTGAGAACGTGTATTGGGAGTGCTGGGAGGCAAGGCAAAGGCAGATGCCCAGTGTGTGTCCCACACACACACAGAGACACACACAGACAGAGGTGAATGGCACTTGCTTTTCCTCCACGCGCTCTGAATACGCAGTCTCAGGCTCACTCTCACTCTCGCCACAGATCGCCTCCCACAGTGCAAACGTCCTGCCATTTTGCCCACAAGCCAAGGGGACAGCACAGAAAGCTGCAGCTCCTCCAGTGCCTGGAGGAAAGGCAAGTGCAGTCACCATTGTGTGTTCCGCTGCGAAAGCGCTGGCGCGGCAAGGTGAGGAGCACCAAGAACTTTCCGTGCTGGCGCTATTGCTGTGGGAGAACGAGCCGGACGTTTGCGGTGTCGGAGCAGGGCTCTGCCGATCGCACCCAGCGGCGCTCCGTCCTCGCTTAACTCCGAACGCTGCCAACACTCTCTCTCACGATCGGCAGAGCCCTGCTGCGACACTGCAAACCTCCGGCAAGTTCTCCCACAGCGAAGCTACCAGCACGGAAAGCTCTCGCTCTTCCTCACCTTCCTTTGCCAGAGCTTTCATAGGGCGACACACACCCCCCCAGAGGTGAACGGCACTTGCTTTTCCTCCACGCGCTCTGAATACGCAGTCTCAGGCTCACTCTCACTCTCGGCACAGATCGCTTCCCACAGGGCAAACGTCCTGCCATTTTGCCCACAGCCAAGGGGACAGCACAGAAAGCTGCTGCTCCTCACCTTCCCTCACCACCGCTTTCGCAGCCAAGCACACACTGCACCTGCGTGCTTGCCCAGCTCCGAACCCTGCCAGCACTCTCTCTCACTGCCCCCGACAGGCAGAGCCCTGCTGCGACACTGCAAACCTCCGGCGACTTCTCCCACAGCACAGGTAAAAGCCCTTGCTGTTCTTGGGCTTTGCTTGCCACTTCATTTACAGCCAAATACACCCTGGGGCTGCGAGCTTGCCCAGCTCCTAGAACTGCCAGCACTCTGTCTCACTGGCACCATCGGCAGAGACCTGCTCCAACGCTGCAACCGTCCAGCGCTTTCTCCCACAGCCCAGGTACCCGCACTGAAAGCTCTTGCTGCTCCTCACCATCCCGTGGCAGCGCTGTCACACAACTAAGGCAGTAGAACAAGCGGTGGGAGCGACTGCCCGACGTTTTCACTTTGGGAGCTAGTCTGTGCCGAGAGTGAGAGTGAGCTTGAGAACGTGTATTGGGAGTGCTGGGAGGCAAGGCAAAGGCAGATGCCCAGTGTGTGTCCCACACACACACAGAGACACACACAGACAGAGGTGAATGGCACTTGCTTTTCCTCCACGCGCTCTGAATACGCAGTCTCAGGCTCACTCTCACTCTCGCCACAGATCGCCTCCCAACACTCTCTCTCACGATCGGCAGAGCCCTGCTGCGACACTGCAAACCTCCGGCGACTTCTCCCACAGCACAGGTAAAAGCCCTTGCTGTTCTTGGGCTTTGCTTGCCACTTCATTTACAGCCAAATACACCCTGGGGCTGCGAGCTTCCCAGCTCCTAGAACTGCCAGCACTGTCTCACTGGCACCATCGGCAGAGCCCTGCTCCAACGCTGCAACCGTCCAGCGCTTTCTCCCACAGCCCAGGTGCCCGATTTGAAAGCTCTTGCTGCTCCTCACCGTCCCGTGGCAGCGCTGTCACACAACTAAGGCAGTAGAACAAGCGGTGGGAGCGACTGCCTGACGTTTTCACTTTGAGAGCTAGTCTGTGCCGAGAGTGAGAGTGAGCTTGAGAACGTGTATTGGGAGTGCTGGGAGGCAAGGCAAAGGCAGATGCCCAGTGTGTGTCCCACACACGCACAGAGACACACACAGACAGAGGTGAATGGCACTTGCTTTTCCTCCACGCGCTCTGAATACGCAGTCTCAGGCTCACTCTCACTCTCAGCACAGATCGCTTCCCACAGGGCAAATGTCCTGCCATTTTGCCCACAGCCAAGGGGACAGCACAGAAAGCTGCTGCTCCTCACCTTCCCTCACCACCGCTTTCGCAGCCAAGCACACACTGCACCTGCGTGCTTGCCCAGCTCCGAACCCTGCCAGCACTCTCGCTCACTGCCCCGACCGGCAGAGCCCTGCTGCGACACTGCAAACCTCCGGCGACTTCTCCCACAGCACAGGTAAAAGCCCTTGCTGTTCTTGGGCTTTGCTTGCCACTTCATTTACAGCCAAATACACCCTGGGGCTGCGAGCTTGCCCAGCTCCTAGAACTGCCAGCACTCTGTCTCACTGGCACCATCGGCAGAGCCCTGCTCCAACGCTGCAACCGTCCAGCGCTTTCTCCCACAGCCCAGGTGCCCGATTTGAAAGCTCTTGCTGCTCCTCACCGTCCCGTGGCAGCGCTGTCACACAACTAAGGCAGTAGAACAAGCGGTGGGAGCGACTGCCCGACGTTTTCACTTTGGGAGCTAGTCTGTGCCGAGAGTGAGAGTGAGCCTGAGAACGTGTATTGTGAGTGCTGGGAGGCAAGGCAAGGACAGATGCCCAGTGTGTGTCCCACACACACACAGAGACACACACAGACAGAGGTGAATGGCACTTGCTTTTCCTCCACGCGCTCTGAATACGCAGTCTCAGGCTCACTCTCACTCTCGCCACAGATCGCCTCCCACAGTGCAAACGTCCTGCCATTTTGCCCACAAGCCAAGGGGACAGCACAGAAAGCTGCAGCTCCTCCAGTGCCTGGAGGAAAGGCAAGTGCAGTCACCATTGTGTGTTCCGCTGCGAAAGCGCTGGCGCGGCAAGGTGAGGAGCACCAAGAACTTTCCGTGCTGGCACTATTGCTGTGGGAGAACGAGCCGGACGTTTGCGGTGTCGGAGCAGGGCTCTGCCGATCGCACCCAGCGGCGCTCCGTCCTCGCTTAACTCCGAACGCTGCCAACACTCTCTCTCACGATCGGCAGAGCCCTGCTGCGACACTGCAAACCTCCGGCAAGTTCTCCCACAGCACAGGTAAAAGCCCTTGCTGTTCTTGGGCTTTGCTTGCCACTTCATTTACACCCAAATACACCCTGGGGCTGCGAGCTTGCCCAGCTCCTAGAACTGCCAGCACTCTGTCTCACTGGCACCATCGGCAGAGCCCTGCTCCAACGCTGCAACCGTCCAGCGCTTTCTCCCACAGCCCAGGTGCCCGATTTGAAAGCTCTTGCTGCTCCTCACCATCCCGTGGCAGCACTGTCACACAACTAAGGCAGTAGAACAAGCGGTGGGAGCGACTGCCCGACGTTTTCACTTTGGGAGCTAGTCTGTGCCGAGAGTGAGAGTGAGCTTGAGAACGTGTATTGGGAGTGCTGGGAGGCAAGGCAAAGGCAGATGCCCAGTGTGTGTCCCACACACACACAGAGACACACACAGACAGAGGTGAATGGCACTTGCTTTTCCTCCACGCGCTCTGAATACGCAGTCTCAGGCTCACTCTCACTCTCGCCACAGATCGCCTCCCAACACTCTCTCTCACGATCGGCAGAGCCCTGCTGCGACACTGCAAACCTCCGGCGACTTCTCCCACAGCACAGGTAAAAGCCCTTGCTGTTCTTGGGCTTTGCTTGCCACTTCATTTACAGCCAAATACACCCTGGGGCTGCGAGCTTCCCAGCTCCTAGAACTGCCAGCACTGTCTCACTGGCACCATCGGCAGAGCCCTGCTCCAACGCTGCAACCGTCCAGCGCTTTCTCCCACAGCCCAGGTGCCCGATTTGAAAGCTCTTGCTGCTCCTCACCGTCCCGTGGCAGCGCTGTCACACAACTAAGGCAGTAGAACAAGCGGTGGGAGCGACTGCCTGACGTTTTCACTTTGAGAGCTAGTCTGTGCCGAGAGTGAGAGTGAGCTTGAGAACGTGTATTGGGAGTGCTGGGAGGCAAGGCAAAGGCAGATGCCCAGTGTGTGTCCCACACACGCACAGAGACACACACAGACAGAGGTGAATGGCACTTGCTTTTCCTCCACGTGCTCTGAATACGCAGTCTCAGGCTCACTCTCACTCTCAGCACAGATCGCTTCCCACAGGGCAAATGTCCTGCCATTTTGCCCACAGCCAAGGGGACAGCACAGAAAGCTGCTGCTCCTCACCTTCCCTCACCACCGCTTTCGCAGCCAAGCACACACTGCACCTGCGTGCTTGCCCAGCTCCGAACCCTGCCAGCACTCTCGCTCACTGCCCCGACCGGCAGAGCCCTGCTGCGACACTGCAAACCTCCGGCGACTTCTCCCACAGCACAGGTAAAAGCCCTTGCTGTTCTTGGGCTTTGCTTGCCACTTCATTTACACCCAAAATACACCCTGGGGCTGCGAGCTTGCCCAGCTCCTAGAACTGCCAGCACTCTGTCTCACTGGCACCATCGGCAGAGCCCTGCTCCAACGCTGCAACCGTCCAGCGCTTTCTCCCACAGCCCAGGTGCCCGATTTGAAAGCTCTTGCTGCTCCTCACCGTCCCGTGGCAGCGCTGTCACACAACTAAGGCAGTAGAACAAGCGGTGGGAGCGACTGCCCGACGTTTTCACTTTGGGAGCTAGTCTGTGCCGAGAGTGAGAGTGAGCTTGAGAACGTGTATTGGGAGTGCTGGGAGGCAAGGCAAAGGCAGATGCCCAGTGTGTGTCCCACACACACACAGAGACACACACAGACAGAGGTGAATGGCACTTGCTTTTCCTCCACGCGCTCTGAATACGCAGTCTCAGGCTCACTCACACTCTCGCCACAGATCGCCTCCCAAAACTCTCTCTCACGATCGGCAGAGCCCTGCTGCGACACTGCAAACCTCCGGCGACTTCTCCCACAGCACAGGTAAAAGCCCTTGCTGTTCTTGGGCTTTGCTTGCCACTTCATTTACAGCCAAATACACCCTGGGGCTGCGAGCTTGCCCAGCTCCTAGAACTGCCAGCACTCTGTCTCACTGGCACCATCGGCAGAGCCCTGCTCCAACGCTGCAACCGTCCAGCGCTTTCTCCCACAGCCCAGGTGCCCGATTTGAAAGCTCTTGCTGCTCCTCACCGTCCCGTGGCAGCGCTGTCACACAACTAAGGCAGTAGAACAAGCGGTGGGAGCGACTGCCCGACGTTTTCACTTTGGGAGCTAGTCTGTGCCGAGAGTGAGAGTGAGCCTGAGAACGTGTATTGTGAGTGCTGGGAGGCAAGGCAAGGACAGATGCCCAGTGTGTGTCCCACACACACACAGAGACACACACAGACAGAGGTGAATGGCACTTGCTTTTCCTCCACGCGCTCTGAATACGCAGTCTCAGGCTCACTCTCACTCTCGCCACAGATCGCCTCCCACAGTGCAAACGTCCTGCCATTTTGCCCACAAGCCAAGGGGACAGCACAGAAAGCTGCAGCTCCTCCAGTGCCTGGAGGAAAGGCAAGTGCAGTCACCATTGTGTGTTCCGCTGCGAAAGCGCTGGCGCGGCAAGGTGAGGAGCACCAAGAACTTTCCGTGCTGGCACTATTGCTGTGGGAGAACGAGCCGGACGTTTGCGGTGTCGGAGCAGGGCTCTGCCGATCGCACCCAGCGGCGCTCCGTCCTCGCTTAACTCCGAACGCTGCCAACACTCTCTCTCACGATCGGCAGAGCCCTGCTGCGACACTGCAAACCTCCGGCAAGTTCTCCCACAGCACAGGTAAAAGCCCTTGCTGTTCTTGGGCTTTGCTTGCCACTTCATTTACAGCCAAATACACCCTGGGGCTGCGAGCTTGCCCAGCTCCTAGAACTGCCAGCACTCTGTCTCACTGGCACCATCGGCAGAGCCCTGCTCCAACGCTGCAACCGTCCAGCGCTTTCTCCCACAGCCCAGGTGCCCGATTTGAAAGCTCTTGCTGCTCCTCACCATCCCGTGGCAGCGCTGTCACACAACTAAGGCAGTAGAACAAGCGGTGGGAGCGACTGCCCGACGTTTTCACTTTGGGAGCTAGTCTGTGCCGAGAGTGAGAGTGAGCTTGAGAACGTGTATTGGGAGTGCTGGGAGGCAAGGCAAAGGCAGATGCCCAGTGTGTGTCCCACACACACACAGAGACACACACAGACAGAGGTGAATGGCACTTGCTTTTCCTCCACGCGCTCTGAATACGCAGTCTCAGGCTCACTCTCACTCTCGCCACAGATCGCCTCCCAACACTCTCTCTCACGATCGGCAGAGCCCTGCTGCGACACTGCAAACCTCCGGCGACTTCTCCCACAGCACAGGTAAAAGCCCTTGCTGTTCTTGGGCTTTGCTTGCCACTTCATTTACAGCCAAATACACCCTGGGGCTGCGAGCTTCCCAGCTCCTAGAACTGCCAGCACTGTCTCACTGGCACCATCGGCAGAGCCCTGCTCCAACGCTGCAACCGTCCAGCGCTTTCTCCCACAGCCCAGGTGCCCGATTTGAAAGCTCTTGCTGCTCCTCACCGTCCCGTGGCAGCGCTGTCACACAACTAAGGCAGTAGAACAAGCGGTGGGAGCGACTGCCTGACGTTTTCACTTTGAGAGCTAGTCTGTGCCGAGAGTGAGAGTGAGCTTGAGAACGTGTATTGGGAGTGCTGGGAGGCAAGGCAAAGGCAGATGCCCAGTGTGTGTCCCACACACGCACAGAGACACACACAGACAGAGGTGAATGGCACTTGCTTTTCCTCCACGTGCTCTGAATACGCAGTCTCAGGCTCACTCTCACTCTCAGCACAGATCGCTTCCCACAGGGCAAATGTCCTGCCATTTTGCCCACAGCCAAGGGGACAGCACAGAAAGCTGCTGCTCCTCACCTTCCCTCACCACCGCTTTCGCAGCCAAGCACACACTGCACCTGCGTGCTTGCCCAGCTCCGAACCCTGCCAGCACTCTCGCTCACTGCCCCGACCGGCAGAGCCCTGCTGCGACACTGCAAACCTCCGGCGACTTCTCCCACAGCACAGGTAAAAGCCCTTGCTGTTCTTGGGCTTTGCTTGCCACTTCATTTACACCCAAAATACACCCTGGGGCTGCGAGCTTGCCCAGCTCCTAGAACTGCCAGCACTCTGTCTCACTGGCACCATCGGCAGAGCCCTGCTCCAACGCTGCAACCGTCCAGCGCTTTCTCCCACAGCCCAGGTGCCCGATTTGAAAGCTCTTGCTGCTCCTCACCATCCCGTGGCAGCGCTGTCACACAACTAAGGCAGTAGAACAAGCGGTGGGAGCGACTGCCCGACGTTTTCACTTTGGGAGCTAGTCTGTGCCGAGAGTGAGAGTGAGCTTGAGAACGTGTATTGGGAGTGCTGGGAGGCAAGGCAAAGGCAGATGCCCAGTGTGTGTCCCACACACACACAGAGACACACACAGACAGAGGTGAATGGCACTTGCTTTTCCTCCACGCGCTCTGAATACGCAGTCTCAGGCTCACTCTCACTCTCGCCACAGATCGCCTCCCAACACTCTCTCTCACGATCGGCAGAGCCCTGCTGCGACACTGCAAACCTCCGGCGACTTCTCCCACAGCACAGGTAAAAGCCCTTGCTGTTCTTGGGCTTTGCTTGCCACTTCATTTACAGCCAAATACACCCTGGGGCTGCGAGCTTCCCAGCTCCTAGAACTGCCAACACTGTCTCACTGGCACCATCGGCAGAGCCCTGCTCCAACGCTGCAACCGTCCAGCGCTTTCTCCCACAGCCCAGGTGCCCGATTTGAAAGCTCTTGCTGCTCCTCACCGTCCCGTGGCAGCGCTGTCACACAACTAAGGCAGTAGAACAAGCGGTGGGAGCGACTGCCTGACGTTTTCACTTTGAGAGCTAGTCTGTGCCGAGAGTGAGAGTGAGCTTGAGAACGTGTATTGGGAGTGCTGGGAGGCAAGGCAAAGGCAGATGCCCAGTGTGTGTCCCACACACACACAGAGACACACACAGACAGAGGTGAATGGCACTTGCTTTTCCTCCACGCGCTCTGAATACGCAGTCTCAGGCTCACTCTCACTCTCGCCACAGATCGCCTCCCAAAACTCTCTCTCACGATCGGCAGAGCCCTGCTGCGACACTGCAAACCTCCGGCGACTTCTCCCACAGCACAGGTAAAAGCCCTTGCTGTTCTTGGGCTTTGCTTGCCACTTCATTTACAGCCAAATACACCCTGGGGCTGCGAGCTTGCCCAGCTCCTAGAACTGCCAGCACTCTGTCTCACTGGCACCATCGGCAGAGACCTGCTCCAACGCTGCAACCGTCCAGCGCTTTCTCCCACAGCCCAGGTGCCCGATTTGAAAGCTCTTGCTGCTCCTCACCGTCCCGTGGCAGCGCTGTCACACAACTAAGGCAGTAGAACAAGCGGTGGGAGCGACTGCCCGACGTTTTCACTTTGGGAGCTAGTCTGTGCCGAGAGTGAGAGTGAGCTTGAGAACGTGTATTGGGAGTGCTGGGAGGCAAGGCAAGGACAGATGCCCAGTGTGTGTCACACACACACACAGAGACACACACAGACAGAGGTGAATGGCACTTGCTTTTCCTCCACGCGCTCTGAATACGCAGTCTCAGGCTCACTCTCACTCTCGCCACAGATCGCCTCCCAACACTCTCTCTCACGATCGGCAGAGCCCTGCTGCGACACTGCAAACCTCCGGCGACTTCTCCCACAGCACAGGTAAAAGCCCTTGCTGTTCTTGGGCTTTGCTTGCCACTTCATTTACAGCCAAATACACCCTGGGGCTGCGAGCTTCCCAGCTCCTAGAACTGCCAGCACTGTCTCACTGGCACCATCGGCAGAGCCCTGCTCCAACGCTGCAACCGTCCAGCGCTTTCTCCCACAGCCCAGGTGCCCGATTTGAAAGCTCTTGCTGCTCCTCACCGTCCCATGGCAGCGCTGTCACACAACTAAGGCAGTAGAACAAGCGGTGGGAGCGACTGCCTGACGTTTTCACTTTGAGAGCTAGTCTGTGCCGAGAGTGAGAGTGAGCTTGAGAACGTGTATTGGGAGTGCTGGGAGGCAAGGCAAAGGCAGATGCCCAGTGTGTGTCCCACACACGCACAGAGACACACACAGACAGAGGTGAATGGCACTTGCTTTTCCTCCACGCGCTCTGAATACGCAGTCTCAGGCTCACTCTCACTCTCAGCACAGATCGCTTCCCACAGGGCAAATGTCCTGCCATTTTGCCCACAGCCAAGGGGACAGCACAGAAAGCTGCTGCTCCTCACCTTCCCTCACCACCGCTTTCGCAGCCAAGCACACACTGCACCTGCGTGCTTGCCCAGCTCCGAACCCTGCCAGCACTCTCGCTCACTGCCCCGACCGGCAGAGCCCTGCTGCGACACTGCAAACCTCCGGCGACTTCTCCCACAGCACAGGTAAAAGCCCTTGCTGTTCTTGGGCTTTGCTTGCCACTTCATTTACAGCCAAATACACCCTGGGGCTGCGAGCTTGCCCAGCTCCTAGAACTGCCAGCACTCTGTCTCACTGGCACCATCGGCAGAGCCCTGCTCCAACGCTGCAAACGTCCAGCGCTTTCTCCCACAGCCCAGGTGCCCGATTTGAAAGCTCTTGCTGCTCCTCACCATCCCGTGGCAGCGCTGTCACACAACTAAGGCAGTAGAACAAGCGGTGGGAGCGACTGCCCGACGTTTTCACTTTGGGAGCTAGTCTGTGCCGAGAGTGAGAGTGAGCTTGAGAACGTGTATTGGGAGTGCTGGGAGGCAAGGCAAAGGCAGATGCCCAGTGTGTGTCCCACACACAC
This sequence comes from Pelecanus crispus, assembly GCF_030463565.1. Lineage (NCBI taxonomy): Eukaryota > Metazoa > Chordata > Aves > Pelecaniformes > Pelecanidae > Pelecanus > Pelecanus crispus. The sequence continues at coordinate 46,779,066 of NC_134647.1, read as the reverse complement.
ACAGAGACACACACAGACAGAGGTGAATGGCACTTGCTTTTCCTCCACGCGCTCTGAATACGCAGTCTCAGGCTCACTCTCACTCTCGCCACAGATCGCCTCCCAACACTCTCTCTCACGATCGGCAGAGCCCTGCTGCGACACTGCAAACCTCCGGCGACTTCTCCCACAGCACAGGTAAAAGCCCTTGCTGTTCTTGGGCTTTGCTTGCCACTTCATTTACACCCAAATACACCCTGGGGCTGCGTGCTTCCCAGCTCCTAGAACTGCCAGCACTGTCTCACTGGCACCATCGGCAGAGCCCTGCTCCAACGCTGCAACCGTCCAGCGCTTTCTCCCACAGCCCAGGTGCCCGATTTGAAAGCTCTTGCTGCTCCTCACCGTCCCGTGGCAGCGCTGTCACACAACTAAGGCAGTAGAACAAGCGGTGGGAGCGACTGCCTGACGTTTTCACTTTGAGAGCTAGTCTGTGCCGAGAGTGAGAGTGAGCTTGAGAACGTGTATTGGGAGTGCTGGGAGGCAAGGCAAAGGCAGATGCCCAGTGTGTGTCCCACACACGCACAGAGACACACACAGACAGAGGTGAATGGCACTTGCTTTTCCTCCACGCGCTCTGAATACGCAGTCTCAGGCTCACTCTCACTCTCAGCACAGATCGCTTCCCACAGGGCAAATGTCCTGCCATTTTGCCCACAGCCAAGGGGACAGCACAGAAAGCTGCTGCTCCTCACCTTCCCTCACCACCGCTTTCGCAGCCAAGCACACACTGCACCTGCGTGCTTGCCCAGCTCCGAACCCTGCCAGCACTCTCGCTCACTGCCCCGACCGGCAGAGCCCTGCTGCGACACTGCAAACCTCCGGCGACTTCTCCCACAGCACAGGTAAAAGCCCTTGCTGTTCTTGGGCTTTGCTTGCCACTTCATTTACAGCCAAATACACCCTGGGGCTGCGAGCTTGCCCAGCTCCTAGAACTGCCAGCACTCTGTCTCACTGGCACCATCGGCAGAGACCTGCTCCAACGCTGCAACCGTCCAGCGTTTTCTCCCACAGCCCAGGTGCCCGATTTGAAAGCTCTTGCTGCTCCTCACCATCCCGTGGCAGCGCTGTCACACAACTAAGGCAGTAGAACAAGCGGTGGGAGCGACTGCCCGACGTTTTCACTTTGGGAGCTAGTCTGTGCCGAGAGTGAGAGTGAGCTTGAGAACGTGTATTGGGAGTGCTGGGAGGCAAGGCAAAGGCAGATGCCCAGTGTGTGTCCCACACACACACAGAGACACACACAGACAGAGGTGAATGGCACTTGCTTTTCCTCCACGCGCTCTGAATACGCAGTCTCAGGCTCACTCTCACTCTCGCCACAGATCGCCTCCCACAGTGCAAACGTCCTGCCATTTTGCCCACAAGCCAAGGGGACAGCACAGAAAGCTGCAGCTCCTCCAGTGCCTGGAGGAAAGGCAAGTGCAGTCACCATTGTGTGTTCCGCTGCGAAAGCGCTGGCGCGGCAAGGTGAGGAGCACCAAGAACTTTCCGTGCTGGCGCTATTGCTGTGGGAGAACGAGCCGGACGTTTGCGGTGTCGGAGCAGGGCTCTGCCGATCGCACCCAGCGGCGCTCCGTCCTCGCTTAACTCCGAACGCTGCCAACACTCTCTCTCACGATCGGCAGAGCCCTGCTGCGACACTGCAAACCTCCGGCAAGTTCTCCCACAGCGAAGCTACCAGCACGGAAAGCTCTCGCTCTTCCTCACCTTCCTTTGCCAGAGCTTTCATAGGGCGACACACACCCCCCCAGAGGTGAACGGCACTTGCTTTTCCTCCACGCGCTCTGAATACGCAGTCTCAGGCTCACTCTCACTCTCGGCACAGATCGCTTCCCACAGGGCAAACGTCCTGCCATTTTGCCCACAGCCAAGGGGACAGCACAGAAAGCTGCTGCTCCTCACCTTCCCTCACCACCGCTTTCGCAGCCAAGCACACACTGCACCTGCGTGCTTGCCCAGCTCCGAACCCTGCCAGCACTCTCTCTCACTGCCCCGACAGGCAGAGCCCTGCTGCGACACTGCAAACCTCCGGCGACTTCTCCCACAGCACAGGTAAAAGCCCTTGCTGTTCTTGGGCTTTGCTTGCCACTTCATTTACAGCCAAATACACCCTGGGGCTGCGAGCTTGCCCAGCTCCTAGAACTGCCAGCACTCTGTCTCACTGGCACCATCGGCAGAGACCTGCTCCAACGCTGCAACCGTCCAGCGCTTTCTCCCACAGCCCAGGTACCCGCACTGAAAGCTCTTGCTGCTCCTCACCATCCCGTGGCAGCGCTGTCACACAACTAAGGCAGTAGAACAAGCGGTGGGAGCGACTGCCCGACGTTTTCACTTTGGGAGCTAGTCTGTGCCGAGAGTGAGAGTGAGCTTGAGAACGTGTATTGGGAGTGCTGGGAGGCAAGGCAAAGGCAGATGCCCAGTGTGTGTCCCACACACACACAGAGACACACACAGACAGAGGTGAATGGCACTTGCTTTTCCTCCACGCGCTCTGAATACGCAGTCTCAGGCTCACTCTCACTCTCGCCACAGATCGCCTCCCAACACTCTCTCTCACGATCGGCAGAGCCCTGCTGCGACACTGCAAACCTCCGGCGACTTCTCCCACAGCACAGGTAAAAGCCCTTGCTGTTCTTGGGCTTTGCTTGCCACTTCATTTACAGCCAAATACACCCTGGGGCTGCGAGCTTCCCAGCTCCTAGAACTGCCAGCACTGTCTCACTGGCACCATCGGCAGAGCCCTGCTCCAACGCTGCAACCGTCCAGCGCTTTCTCCCACAGCCCAGGTGCCCGATTTGAAAGCTCTTGCTGCTCCTCACCGTCCCGTGGCAGCGCTGTCACACAACTAAGGCAGTAGAACAAGCGGTGGGAGCGACTGCCTGACGTTTTCACTTTGAGAGCTAGTCTGTGCCGAGAGTGAGAGTGAGCTTGAGAACGTGTATTGGGAGTGCTGGGAGGCAAGGCAAAGGCAGATGCCCAGTGTGTGTCCCACACACGCACAGAGACACACACAGACAGAGGTGAATGGCACTTGCTTTTCCTCCACGCGCTCTGAATACGCAGTCTCAGGCTCACTCTCACTCTCAGCACAGATCGCTTCCCACAGGGCAAATGTCCTGCCATTTTGCCCACAGCCAAGGGGACAGCACAGAAAGCTGCTGCTCCTCACCTTCCCTCACCACCGCTTTCGCAGCCAAGCACACACTGCACCTGCGTGCTTGCCCAGCTCCGAACCCTGCCAGCACTCTCGCTCACTGCCCCGACCGGCAGAGCCCTGCTGCGACACTGCAAACCTCCGGCGACTTCTCCCACAGCACAGGTAAAAGCCCTTGCTGTTCTTGGGCTTTGCTTGCCACTTCATTTACAGCCAAATACACCCTGGGGCTGCGAGCTTGCCCAGCTCCTAGAACTGCCAGCACTCTGTCTCACTGGCACCATCGGCAGAGACCTGCTCCAACGCTGCAACCGTCCAGCGCTTTCTCCCACAGCCCAGGTGCCCGATTTGAAAGCTCTTGCTGCTCCTCACCGTCCCGTGGCAGCGCTGTCACACAACTAAGGCAGTAGAACAAGCGGTGGGAGCGACTGCCCGACGTTTTCACTTTGGGAGCTAGTCTGTGCCGAGAGTGAGAGTGAGCTTGAGAACGTGTATTGGGAGTGCTGGGAGGCAAGGCAAAGGCAGATGCCCAGTGTGTGTCCCACACACACACAGAGACACACACAGACAGAGGTGAATGGCACTTGCTTTTCCTCCACGCGCTCTGAATACGCAGTCTCAGGCTCACTCACACTCTCGCCACAGATCGCCTCCCAAAACTCTCTCTCACGATCGGCAGAGCCCTGCTGCGACACTGCAAACCTCCGGCGACTTCTCCCACAGCACAGGTAAAAGCCCTTGCTGTTCTTGGGCTTTGCTTGCCACTTCATTTACAGCCAAATACACCCTGGGGCTGCGAGCTTGCCCAGCTCCTAGAACTGCCAGCACTCTGTCTCACTGGCACCATCGGCAGAGCCCTGCTCCAACGCTGCAACCGTCCAGCGCTTTCTCCCACAGCCCAGGTGCCCGATTTGAAAGCTCTTGCTGCTCCTCACCGTCCCGTGGCAGCGCTGTCACACAACTAAGGCAGTAGAACAAGCGGTGGGAGCGACTGCCCGACGTTTTCACTTTGGGAGCTAGTCTGTGCCGAGAGTGAGAGTGAGCCTGAGAACGTGTATTGTGAGTGCTGGGAGGCAAGGCAAGGACAGATGCCCAGTGTGTGTCCCACACACACACAGAGACACACACAGACAGAGGTGAATGGCACTTGCTTTTCCTCCACGCGCTCTGAATACGCAGTCTCAGGCTCACTCTCACTCTCGCCACAGATCGCCTCCCACAGTGCAAACGTCCTGCCATTTTGCCCACAAGCCAAGGGGACAGCACAGAAAGCTGCAGCTCCTCCAGTGCCTGGAGGAAAGGCAAGTGCAGTCACCATTGTGTGTTCCGCTGCGAAAGCGCTGGCGCGGCAAGGTGAGGAGCACCAAGAACTTTCCGTGCTGGCACTATTGCTGTGGGAGAACGAGCCGGACGTTTGCGGTGTCGGAGCAGGGCTCTGCCGATCGCACCCAGCGGCGCTCCGTCCTCGCTTAACTCCGAACGCTGCCAACACTCTCTCTCACGATCGGCAGAGCCCTGCTGCGACACTGCAAACCTCCGGCAAGTTCTCCCACAGCACAGGTAAAAGCCCTTGCTGTTCTTGGGCTTTGCTTGCCACTTCATTTACACCCAAATACACCCTGGGGCTGCGAGCTTGCCCAGCTCCTAGAACTGCCAGCACTCTGTCTCACTGGCACCATCGGCAGAGCCCTGCTCCAACGCTGCAACCGTCCAGCGCTTTCTCCCACAGCCCAGGTGCCCGATTTGAAAGCTCTTGCTGCTCCTCACCATCCCGTGGCAGCACTGTCACACAACTAAGGCAGTAGAACAAGCGGTGGGAGCGACTGCCCGACGTTTTCACTTTGGGAGCTAGTCTGTGCCGAGAGTGAGAGTGAGCTTGAGAACGTGTATTGGGAGTGCTGGGAGGCAAGGCAAAGGCAGATGCCCAGTGTGTGTCCCACACACACACAGAGACACACACAGACAGAGGTGAATGGCACTTGCTTTTCCTCCACGCGCTCTGAATACGCAGTCTCAGGCTCACTCTCACTCTCGCCACAGATCGCCTCCCAACACTCTCTCTCACGATCGGCAGAGCCCTGCTGCGACACTGCAAACCTCCGGCGACTTCTCCCACAGCACAGGTAAAAGCCCTTGCTGTTCTTGGGCTTTGCTTGCCACTTCATTTACAGCCAAATACACCCTGGGGCTGCGAGCTTCCCAGCTCCTAGAACTGCCAGCACTGTCTCACTGGCACCATCGGCAGAGCCCTGCTCCAACGCTGCAACCGTCCAGCGCTTTCTCCCACAGCCCAGGTGCCCGATTTGAAAGCTCTTGCTGCTCCTCACCGTCCCGTGGCAGCGCTGTCACACAACTAAGGCAGTAGAACAAGCGGTGGGAGCGACTGCCCGACGTTTTCACTTTGGGAGCTAGTCTGTGCCGAGAGTGAGAGTGAGCTTGAGAACGTGTATTGGGAGTGCTGGGAGGCAAGGCAAAGGCAGATGCCCAGTGTGTGTCCCACACACACACAGAGACACACACAGACAGAGGTGAATGGCACTTGCTTTTCCTCCACGCGCTCTGAATACGCAGTCTCAGGCTCACTCACACTCTCGCCACAGATCGCCTCCCAAAACTCTCTCTCACGATCGGCAGAGCCCTGCTGCGACACTGCAAACCTCCGGCGACTTCTCCCACAGCACAGGTAAAAGCCCTTGCTGTTCTTGGGCTTTGCTTGCCACTTCATTTACAGCCAAATACACCCTGGGGCTGCGAGCTTGCCCAGCTCCTAGAACTGCCAGCACTCTGTCTCACTGGCACCATCGGCAGAGCCCTGCTCCAACGCTGCAACCGTCCAGCGCTTTCTCCCACAGCCCAGGTGCCCGATTTGAAAGCTCTTGCTGCTCCTCACCGTCCCGTGGCAGCGCTGTCACACAACTAAGGCAGTAGAACAAGCGGTGGGAGCGACTGCCCGACGTTTTCACTTTGGGAGCTAGTCTGTGCCGAGAGTGAGAGTGAGCCTGAGAACGTGTATTGTGAGTGCTGGGAGGCAAGGCAAGGACAGATGCCCAGTGTGTGTCCCACACACACACAGAGACACACACAGACAGAGGTGAATGGCACTTGCTTTTCCTCCACGCGCTCTGAATACGCAGTCTCAGGCTCACTCTCACTCTCGCCACAGATCGCCTCCCACAGTGCAAACGTCCTGCCATTTTGCCCACAAGCCAAGGGGACAGCACAGAAAGCTGCAGCTCCTCCAGTGCCTGGAGGAAAGGCAAGTGCAGTCACCATTGTGTGTTCCGCTGCGAAAGCGCTGGCGCGGCAAGGTGAGGAGCACCAAGAACTTTCCGTGCTGGCACTATTGCTGTGGGAGAACGAGCCGGACGTTTGCGGTGTCGGAGCAGGGCTCTGCCGATCGCACCCAGCGGCGCTCCGTCCTCGCTTAACTCCGAACGCTGCCAACACTCTCTCTCACGATCGGCAGAGCCCTGCTGCGACACTGCAAACCTCCGGCAAGTTCTCCCACAGCACAGGTAAAAGCCCTTGCTGTTCTTGGGCTTTGCTTGCCACTTCATTTACAGCCAAATACACCCTGGGGCTGCGAGCTTGCCCAGCTCCTAGAACTGCCAGCACTCTGTCTCACTGGCACCATCGGCAGAGCCCTGCTCCAACGCTGCAACCGTCCAGCGCTTTCTCCCACAGCCCAGGTGCCCGATTTGAAAGCTCTTGCTGCTCCTCACCATCCCGTGGCAGCGCTGTCACACAACTAAGGCAGTAGAACAAGCGGTGGGAGCGACTGCCCGACGTTTTCACTTTGGGAGCTAGTCTGTGCCGAGAGTGAGAGTGAGCTTGAGAACGTGTATTGGGAGTGCTGGGAGGCAAGGCAAAGGCAGATGCCCAGTGTGTGTCCCACACACACACAGAGACACACACAGACAGAGGTGAATGGCACTTGCTTTTCCTCCACGCGCTCTGAATACGCAGTCTCAGGCTCACTCTCACTCTCGCCACAGATCGCCTCCCAACACTCTCTCTCACGATCGGCAGAGCCCTGCTGCGACACTGCAAACCTCCGGCGACTTCTCCCACAGCACAGGTAAAAGCCCTTGCTGTTCTTGGGCTTTGCTTGCCACTTCATTTACAGCCAAATACACCCTGGGGCTGCGAGCTTCCCAGCTCCTAGAACTGCCAGCACTGTCTCACTGGCACCATCGGCAGAGCCCTGCTCCAACGCTGCAACCGTCCAGCGCTTTCTCCCACAGCCCAGGTGCCCGATTTGAAAGCTCTTGCTGCTCCTCACCGTCCCGTGGCAGCGCTGTCACACAACTAAGGCAGTAGAACAAGCGGTGGGAGCGACTGCCTGACGTTTTCACTTTGAGAGCTAGTCTGTGCCGAGAGTGAGAGTGAGCTTGAGAACGTGTATTGGGAGTGCTGGGAGGCAAGGCAAAGGCAGATGCCCAGTGTGTGTCCCACACACGCACAGAGACACACACAGACAGAGGTGAATGGCACTTGCTTTTCCTCCACGTGCTCTGAATACGCAGTCTCAGGCTCACTCTCACTCTCAGCACAGATCGCTTCCCACAGGGCAAATGTCCTGCCATTTTGCCCACAGCCAAGGGGACAGCACAGAAAGCTGCTGCTCCTCACCTTCCCTCACCACCGCTTTCGCAGCCAAGCACACACTGCACCTGCGTGCTTGCCCAGCTCCGAACCCTGCCAGCACTCTCGCTCACTGCCCCGACCGGCAGAGCCCTGCTGCGACACTGCAAACCTCCGGCGACTTCTCCCACAGCACAGGTAAAAGCCCTTGCTGTTCTTGGGCTTTGCTTGCCACTTCATTTACACCCAAAATACACCCTGGGGCTGCGAGCTTGCCCAGCTCCTAGAACTGCCAGCACTCTGTCTCACTGGCACCATCGGCAGAGCCCTGCTCCAACGCTGCAACCGTCCAGCGCTTTCTCCCACAGCCCAGGTGCCCGATTTGAAAGCTCTTGCTGCTCCTCACCATCCCGTGGCAGCGCTGTCACACAACTAAGGCAGTAGAACAAGCGGTGGGAGCGACTGCCCGACGTTTTCACTTTGGGAGCTAGTCTGTGCCGAGAGTGAGAGTGAGCTTGAGAACGTGTATTGGGAGTGCTGGGAGGCAAGGCAAAGGCAGATGCCCAGTGTGTGTCCCACACACACACAGAGACACACACAGACAGAGGTGAATGGCACTTGCTTTTCCTCCACGCGCTCTGAATACGCAGTCTCAGGCTCACTCTCACTCTCGCCACAGATCGCCTCCCAACACTCTCTCTCACGATCGGCAGAGCCCTGCTGCGACACTGCAAACCTCCGGCGACTTCTCCCACAGCACAGGTAAAAGCCCTTGCTGTTCTTGGGCTTTGCTTGCCACTTCATTTACAGCCAAATACACCCTGGGGCTGCGAGCTTCCCAGCTCCTAGAACTGCCAACACTGTCTCACTGGCACCATCGGCAGAGCCCTGCTCCAACGCTGCAACCGTCCAGCGCTTTCTCCCACAGCCCAGGTGCCCGATTTGAAAGCTCTTGCTGCTCCTCACCGTCCCGTGGCAGCGCTGTCACACAACTAAGGCAGTAGAACAAGCGGTGGGAGCGACTGCCTGACGTTTTCACTTTGAGAGCTAGTCTGTGCCGAGAGTGAGAGTGAGCTTGAGAACGTGTATTGGGAGTGCTGGGAGGCAAGGCAAAGGCAGATGCCCAGTGTGTGTCCCACACACACACAGAGACACACACAGACAGAGGTGAATGGCACTTGCTTTTCCTCCACGCGCTCTGAATACGCAGTCTCAGGCTCACTCTCACTCTCGCCACAGATCGCCTCCCAAAACTCTCTCTCACGATCGGCAGAGCCCTGCTGCGACACTGCAAACCTCCGGCGACTTCTCCCACAGCACAGGTAAAAGCCCTTGCTGTTCTTGGGCTTTGCTTGCCACTTCATTTACAGCCAAATACACCCTGGGGCTGCGAGCTTGCCCAGCTCCTAGAACTGCCAGCACTCTGTCTCACTGGCACCATCGGCAGAGCCCTGCTCCAACGCTGCAACCGTCCAGCGCTTTCTCCCACAGCCCAGGTGCCCGATTTGAAAGCTCTTGCTGCTCCTCACCGTCCCGTGGCAGCGCTGTCACACAACTAAGGCAGTAGAACAAGCGGTGGGAGCGACTGCCCGACGTTTTCACTTTGGGAGCTAGTCTGTGCCGAGAGTGAGAGTGAGCTTGAGAACGTGTATTGGGAGTGCTGGGAGGCAAGGCAAGGACAGATGCCCAGTGTGTGTCCCACACACACACAGAGACACACACAGACAGAGGTGAATGGCACTTGCTTTTCCTCCACGCGCTCTGAATACGCAGTCTCAGGCTCACTCTCACTCTCGCCACAGATCGCCTCCCACAGTGCAAACGTCCTGCCATTTTGCCCACAAGCCAAGGGGACAGCACAGAAAGCTGCAGCTCCTCCAGTGCCTGGAGGAAAGGCAAGTGCAGTCACCATTGTGTGTTCCGCTGCGAAAGCGCTGGCGCGGCAAGGTGAGGAGCACCAAGAACTTTCCGTGCTGGCACTATTGCTGTGGGAGAACGAGCCGGACGTTTGCGGTGTCGGAGCAGGGCTCTGCCGATCGCACCCAGCGGCGCTCCGTCCTCGCTTAACTCCGAACGCTGCCAACACTCTCTCTCACGATCGGCAGAGCCCTGCTGCGACACTGCAAACGTCCAGCAAGTTCTCCCACAGCGAAGCTACCAGCACGGAAAGCTCTCGCTCTTCCTCATCTTCCTTTGCCAGAGCTTTCATAGGGCGACACACACCCCCCCAGAGGTGAACGGCACTTGCTTTTCCTCCACGCGCTCTGAATACGCAGTCTCAGGCTCACTCTCACTCTCGGCACAGATCGCTTCCCACAGGGCAAACGTCCTGCCATTTTGCCCACAGCCAAGGGGACAGCACAGAAAGCTGCTGCTCCTCACCTTCCCTCACCACCGCTTTCGCAGCCAAGCACACACTGCACCTGCGTGCTTGCCCAGCTCCGAACCCTGCCAGCACTCTCTCTCACTGCCCCGACCGGCAGAGCCCTGCTGCGACACTGCAAACCTCCGGCGACTTCTCCCACAGCACAGGTAAAAGCCCTTGCTGTTCTTGGGCTTTGCTTGCCACTTCATTTACACCCAAATACACCCTGGGGCTGCGAGCTTGCCCAGCTCCTAGAACTGCCAGCACTCTGTCTCACTGGCACCATCGGCAGAGCCCTGCTCCAACGCTGCAACCGTCCAGCGCTTTCTCCCACAGCCCAGGTGCCCGCACTGAAAGCCCTTGCTGCTCCTCGCCGTCCCGTGGCAGCGCTGTCACACAACTAAGGCAGTAGAACAAGCGGTGGGAGCGACTGCCCGACGTTTTCACTTTGGGAGCTAGTCTGTGCCGAGAGTGAGAGTGAGCTTGAGAACGTGTATTGGGAGTGCTGGGAGGCAAGGCAAAGGCAGATGCCCAGTGTGTGTCCCACACACACACAGAGACACACACAGACAGAGGTGAATGGCACTTGCTTTTCCTCCACGCGCTCTGAATACGCAGTCTCAGGCTCACTCACACTCTCGCCACAGATCGCCTCCCAAAACTCTCTCTCACGATCGGCAGAGCCCTGCTGCGACACTGCAAACCTCCGGCGACTTCTCCCACAGCACAGGTAAAAGCCCTTGCTGTTCTTGGGCTTTGCTTGCCACTTCATTTACAGCCAAATACACCCTGGGGCTGCGAGCTTGCCCAGCTCCTAGAACTGCCAGCACTCTGTCTCACTGGCACCATCGGCAGAGCCCTGCTCCAACGCTGCAACCGTCCAGCGCTTTCTCCCACAGCCCAGGTGCCCGATTTGAAAGCTCTTGCTGCTCCTCACCGTCCCGTGGCAGCGCTGTCACACAACTAAGGCAGTAGAACAAGCGGTGGGAGCGACTGCCCGACGTTTTCACTTTGGGAGCTAGTCTGTGCCGAGAGTGAGAGTGAGCCTGAGAACGTGTATTGTGAGTGCTGGGAGGCAAGGCAAGGACAGATGCCCAGTGTGTGTCCCACACACACACAGAGACACACACAGACAGAGGTGAATGGCACTTGCTTTTCCTCCACGCGCTCTGAATACGCAGTCTCAGGCTCACTCTCACTCTCGCCACAGATCGCCTCCCACAGTGCAAACGTCCTGCCATTTTGCCCACAAGCCAAGGGGACAGCACAGAAAGCTGCAGCTCCTCCAGTGCCTGGAGGAAAGGCAAGTGCAGTCACCATTGTGTGTTCCGCTGCGAAAGCGCTGGCGCGGCAAGGTGAGGAGCACCAAGAACTTTCCGTGCTGGCACTATTGCTGTGGGAGAACGAGCCGGACGTTTGCGGTGTCGGAGCAGGGCTCTGCCGATCGCACCCAGCGGCGCTCCGTCCTCGCTTAACTCCGAACGCTGCCAACACTCTCTCTCACGATCGGCAGAGCCCTGCTGCGACACTGCAAACCTCCGGCAAGTTCTCCCACAGCGAAGCTACCAGCACGGAAAGCTCTCGCTCTTCCTCACCTTCCTTTGCCAGAGCTTTCATAGGGCGACACACACCCCCCCAGAGGTGAACGGCACTTGCTTTTCCTCCACGCGCTCTGAATACGCAGTCTCAGGCTCACTCTCACTCTCGGCACAGATCGCTTCCCACAGGGCAAACGTCCTGCCATTTTGCCCACAGCCAAGGGGACAGCACAGAAAGCTGCTGCTCCTCACCTTCCCTCACCACCGCTTTCGCAGCCAAGCACACACTGCACCTGCGTGCTTGCCCAGCTCCGAACCCTGCCAGCACTCTCTCTCACTGCCCCGACCGGCAGAGCCCTGCTGCGACACTGCAAACCTCCGGCGACTTCTCCCACAGCACAGGTAAAAGCCCTTGCTGTTCTTGGGCTTTGCTTGCCACTTCATTTACACCCAAATACACCCTGGGGCTGCGAGCTTGCCCAGCTCCTAGAACTGCCAGCACTCTGTCTCACTGGCACCATCGGCAGAGACCTGCTCCAACGCTGCAACCGTCCAGCGCTTTCTCCCACAGCCCAGGTGCCCGCACTGAAAGCCCTTGCTGCTCCTCGCCGTCCCGTGGCAGCGCTGTCACACAACTAAGGCAGTAGAACAAGCGGTGGGAGCGACTGCCCGACGTTTTCACTTTGGGAGCTAGTCTGTGCCGAGAGTGAGAGTGAGCTTGAGAACGTGTATTGGGAGTGCTGGGAGGCAAGGCAAAGGCAGATGCCCAGTGTGTGTCCCACACACACACAGAGACACACACAGACAGAGGTGAATGGCACTTGCTTTTCCTCCACGCGCTCTGAATACGCAGTCTCAGGCTCACTCTCACTCTCGCCACAGATCGCCTCCCAAAACTCTCTCTCACGATCGGCAGAGCCCTGCTGCGACACTGCAAACCTCCGGCGACTTCTCCCACAGCACAGGTAAAAGCCCTTGCTGTTCTTGGGCTTTGCTTGCCACTTCATTTACAGCCAAATACACCCTGGGGCTGCGAGCTTGCCCAGCTCCTAGAACTGCCAGCACTCTGTCTCACTGGCACCATCGGCAGAGACCTGCTCCAACGCTGCAACCGTCCAGCGCTTTCTCCCACAGCCCAGGTGCCCGATTTGAAAGCTCTTGCTGCTCCTCACCGTCCCGTGGCAGCGCTGTCACACAACTAAGGCAGTAGAACAAGCGGTGGGAGCGACTGCCCGACGTTTTCACTTTGGGAGCTAGTCTGTGCCGAGAGTGAGAGTGAGCTTGAGAACGTGTATTGGGAGTGCTGGGAGGCAAGGCAAGGACAGATGCCCAGTGTGTGTCACACACACACACAGAGACACACACAGACAGAGGTGAATGGCACTTGCTTTTCCTCCATGCGCTCTGAATACGCAGTCTCAGGCTCACTCTCACTCTCGCCACAGATCGCCTCCCACAGTGCAAACGTCCTGCCATTTTGCCCACAAGCCAAGGGGACAGCACAGAAAGCTGCAGCTCCTCCAGTGCCTGGAGGAAAGGCAAGTGCAGTCACCATTGTGTGTTCCGCTGCGAAAGCGCTGGCGTGGCAAGGTGAGGAGCACCAAGAACTTTCCGTGCTGGCACTATTGCTGTGGGAGAACGAGCCGGACGTTTGCGGTGTCGGAGCAGGGCTCTGCCGATCGCACCCAGCGGCGCTCCGTCCTCGCTTAACTCCGAACGCTGCCAACACTCTCTCTCACGATCGGCAGAGCCCTGCTGCGACACTGCAAACGTCCGGCAAGTTCTCCCACAGCGAAGCTACCAGCACGGAAAGCTCTCGCTCTTCCTCATCTTCCTTTGCCAGAGCTTTCATAGGGCGACACACACCCCCCCAGAGGTGAACGGCACTTGCTTTTCCTCCACGCGCTCTGAATACGCAGTCTCAGGCTCACTCTCACTCTCGGCACAGATCGCTTCCCACAGGGCAAACGTCCTGCCATTTTGCCCACAGCCAAGGGGACAGCACAGAAAGCTGCTGCTCCTCACCTTCCCTCACCACCGCTTTCGCAGCCAAGCACACACTGCACCTGCGTGCTTGCCCAGCTCCGAACCCTGCCAGCACTCTCTCTCACTGCCCCGACAGGCAGAGCCCTGCTGCGACACTGCAAACCTCCGGCGACTTCTCCCACAGCACAGGTAAAAGCCCTTGCTGTTCTTGGGCTTTGCTTGCCACTTCATTTACAGCCAAATACACCCTGGGGCTGCGAGCTTGCCCAGCTCCTAGAACTGCCAGCACTCTGTCTCACTGGCACCATCGGCAGAGACCTGCTCCAACGCTGCAACCGTCCAGCGCTTTCTCCCACAGCCCAGGTACCCGCACTGAAAGCTCTTGCTGCTCCTAACCATCCCGTGGCAGCGCTGTCACACAACTAAGGCAGTAGAACAAGCGGTGGGAGCGACTGCCCGACGTTTTCACTTTGGGAGCTAGTCTGTGCCGAGAGTGAGAGTGAGCTTGAGAACGTGTATTGGGAGTGCTGGGAGGCAAGGCAAAGGCAGATGCCCAGTGTGTGTCCCACACACACACAGAGACACACACAGACAGAGGTGAATGGCACTTGCTTTTCCTCCACGCGCTCTGAATACGCAGTCTCAGGCTCACTCTCACTCTCGCCACAGATCGCCTCCCAACACTCTCTCTCACGATCGGCAGAGCCCTGCTGCGACACTGCAAACCTCCGGCGACTTCTCCCACAGCACAGGTAAAAGCCCTTGCTGTTCTTGGGCTTTGCTTGCCACTTCATTTACACCCAAATACACCCTGGGGCTGCGAGCTTCCCAGCTCCTAGAACTGCCAGCACTCTGTCTCACTGGCACCATCGGCAGAGCCCTGCTCCAACGCTGCAACCGTCCAGCGCTTTCTCCCACAGCCCAGGTGCCCGATTTGAAAGCTCTTGCTGCTCCTCACCGTCCCGTGGCAGCGCTGTCACACAACTAAGGCAGTAGAACAAGCGGTGGGAGCGACTGCCTGACGTTTTCACTTTGAGAGCTAGTCTGTGCCGAGAGTGAGAGTGAGCTTGAGAACGTGTATTGGGAGTGCTGGGAGGCAAGGCAAAGGCAGATGCCCAGTGTGTGTCCCACACACGCACAGAGACACACACAGACAGAGGTGAATGGCACTTGCTTTTCCTCCACGCGCTCTGAATACGCAGTCTCAGGCTCACTCTCACTCTCAGCACAGATCGCTTCCCACAGGGCAAATGTCCTGCCATTTTGCCCACAGCCAAGGGGACAGCACAGAAAGCTGCTGCTCCTCACCTTCCCTCACCACCGCTTTCGCAGCCAAGCACACACTGCACCTGCGTGCTTGCCCAGCTCCGAACCCTGCCAGCACTCTCTCTCACTGCCCCGACCGGCAGAGCCCTGCTGCGACACTGCAAACCTCCGGCGACTTCTCCCACAGCACAGGTAAAAGCCCTTGCTGTTCTTGGGCTTTGCTTGCCACTTCATTTACACCCAAATACACCCTGGGGCTGCGAGCTTGCCCAGCTCCTAGAACTGCCAGCACTCTGTCTCACTGGCACCATCGGCAGAGACCTGCTCCAACGCTGCAACCGTCCAGCGCTTTCTCCCACAGCCCAGGTGCCCGATTTGAAAGCTCTTGCTGCTCCTCACCGTCCCGTGGCAGCGCTGTCACACAACTAAGGCAGTAGAACAAGCGGTGGGAGCGACTGCCCGACGTTTTCACTTTGGGAGCTAGTCTGTGCCGAGAGTGAGAGTGAGCTTGAGAACGTGTATTGGGAGTGCTGGGAGGCAAGGCAAAGGCAGATGCCCAGTGTGTGTCCCACACACACACAGAGACACACACAGACAGAGGTGAATGGCACTTGCTTTTCCTCCACGCGCTCTGAATACGCAGTCTCAGGCTCACTCACACTCTCGCCACAGATCGCCTCCCAAAACTCTCTCTCACGATCGGCAGAGCCCTGCTGCGACACTGCAAACCTCCGGCGACTTCTCCCACAGCACAGGTAAAAGCCCTTGCTGTTCTTGGGCTTTGCTTGCCACTTCATTTACACCCAAATACACCCTGGGGCTGCGAGCTTGCCCAGCTCCTAGAACTGCCAGCACTCTGTCTCACTGGCACCATCGGCAGAGCCCTGCTCCAACGCTGCAACCGTCCAGCGCTTTCTCCCACAGCCCAGGTGCCCGATTTGAAAGCTCTTGCTGCTCCTCACCGTCCCGTGGCAGCGCTGTCACACAACTAAGGCAGTAGAACAAGCGGTGGGAGCGACTGCCCGACGTTTTCACTTTGGGAGCTAGTCTGTGCCGAGAGTGAGAGTGAGCCTGAGAACGTGTATTGTGAGTGCTGGGAGGCAAGGCAAGGACAGATGCCCAGTGTGTGTCCCACACACACACAGAGACACACACAGACAGAGGTGAATGGCACTTGCTTTTCCTCCACGCGCTCTGAATACGCAGTCTCAGGCTCACTCTCACTCTCGCCACAGATCGCCTCCCACAGTGCAAACGTCCTGCCATTTTGCCCACAAGCCAAGGGGACAGCACAGAAAGCTGCAGCTCCTCCAGTGCCTGGAGGAAAGGCAAGTGCAGTCACCATTGTGTGTTCCGCTGCGAAAGCGCTGGCGCGGCAAGGTGAGGAGCACCAAGAACTTTCCGTGCTGGCACTATTGCTGTGGGAGAACGAGCCGGACGTTTGCGGTGTCGGAGCAGGGCTCTGCCGATCGCACCCAGCGGCGCTCCGTCCTCGCTTAACTCCGAACGCTGCCAACACTCTCTCTCACGATCGGCAGAGCCCTGCTGCGACACTGCAAACCTCCGGCAAGTTCTCCCACAGCACAGGTAAAAGCCCTTGCTGTTCTTGGGCTTTGCTTGCCACTTCATTTACACCCAAATACACCCTGGGGCTGCGAGCTTGCCCAGCTCCTAGAACTGCCAGCACTCTGTCTCACTGGCACCATCGGCAGAGCCCTGCTCCAACGCTGCAACCGTCCAGCGCTTTCTCCCACAGCCCAGGTGCCCGATTTGAAAGCTCTTGCTGCTCCTCACCATCCCGTGGCAGCACTGTCACACAACTAAGGCAGTAGAACAAGCGGTGGGAGCGACTGCCCGACGTTTTCACTTTGGGAGCTAGTCTGTGCCAAGAGTGAGAGTGAGCTTGAGAACGTGTATTGGGAGTGCTGGGAGGCAAGGCAAAGGCAGATGCCCAGTGTGTGTCCCACACACACACAGAGACACACACAGACAGAGGTGAATGGCACTTGCTTTTCCTCCACGCGCTCTGAATACGCAGTCTCAGGCTCACTCTCACTCTCGCCACAGATCGCCTCCCAACACTCTCTCTCACGATCGGCAGAGCCCTGCTGCGACACTGCAAACCTCCGGCGACTTCTCCCACAGCACAGGTAAAAGCCCTTGCTGTTCTTGGGCTTTGCTTGCCACTTCATTTACAGCCAAATACACCCTGGGGCTGCGAGCTTCCCAGCTCCTAGAACTGCCAGCACTGTCTCACTGGCACCATCGGCAGAGCCCTGCTCCAACGCTGCAACCGTCCAGCGCTTTCTCCCACAGCCCAGGTGCCCGATTTGAAAGCTCTTGCTGCTCCTCACCGTCCCGTGGCAGCGCTGTCACACAACTAAGGCAGTAGAACAAGCGGTGGGAGCGACTGCCTGACGTTTTCACTTTGAGAGCTAGTCTGTGCCGAGAGTGAGAGTGAGCTTGAGAACGTGTATTGGGAGTGCTGGGAGGCAAGGCAAAGGCAGATGCCCAGTGTGTGTCCCACACACGCACAGAGACACACACAGACAGAGGTGAATGGCACTTGCTTTTCCTCCACGTGCTCTGAATACGCAGTCTCAGGCTCACTCTCACTCTCAGCACAGATCGCTTCCCACAGGGCAAATGTCCTGCCATTTTGCCCACAGCCAAGGGGACAGCACAGAAAGCTGCTGCTCCTCACCTTCCCTCACCACCGCTTTCGCAGCCAAGCACACACTGCACCTGCGTGCTTGCCCAGCTCCGAACCCTGCCAGCACTCTCGCTCACTGCCCCGACCGGCAGAGCCCTGCTGCGACACTGCAAACCTCCGGCGACTTCTCCCACAGCACAGGTAAAAGCCCTTGCTGTTCTTGGGCTTTGCTTGCCACTTCATTTACACCCAAAATACACCCTGGGGCTGCGAGCTTGCCCAGCTCCTAGAACTGCCAGCACTCTGTCTCACTGGCACCATCGGCAGAGCCCTGCTCCAACGCTGCAACCGTCCAGCGCTTTCTCCCACAGCCCAGGTGCCCGATTTGAAAGCTCTTGCTGCTCCTCACCGTCCCGTGGCAGCGCTGTCACACAACTAAGGCAGTAGAACAAGCGGTGGGAGCGACTGCCCGACGTTTTCACTTTGGGAGCTAGTCTGTGCCGAGAGTGAGAGTGAGCTTGAGAACGTGTATTGGGAGTGCTGGGAGGCAAGGCAAAGGCAGATGCCCAGTGTGTGTCCCACACACACACAGAGACACACACAGACAGAGGTGAATGGCACTTGCTTTTCCTCCACGCGCTCTGAATACGCAGTCTCAGGCTCACTCTCACTCTCGCCACAGATCGCCTCCCAACACTCTCTCTCACGATCGGCAGAGCCCTGCTGCGACACTGCAAACCTCCGGCGACTTCTCCCACAGCACAGGTAAAAGCCCTTGCTGTTCTTGGGCTTTGCTTGCCACTTCATTTACAGCCAAATACACCCTGGGGCTGCGAGCTTGCCCAGCTCCTAGAACTGCCAGCACTCTGTCTCACTGGCACCATCGGCAGAGCCCTGCTCCAACGCTGCAACCGTCCAGCGCTTTCTCCCACAGCCCAGGTGCCCGATTTGAAAGCTCTTGCTGCTCCTCACCGTCCCGTGGCAGCGCTGTCACACAACTAAGGCAGTAGAACAAGCGGTGGGAGCGACTGCCCGACGTTTTCACTTTGGGAGCTAGTCTGTGCCGAGAGTGAGAGTGAGCCTGAGAACGTGTATTGTGAGTGCTGGGAGGCAAGGCAAGGACAGATGCCCAGTGTGTGTCCCACACACACACAGAGACACACACAGACAGAGGTGAATGGCACTTGCTTTTCCTCCACGCGCTCTGAATACGCAGTCTCAGGCTCACTCTCACTCTCGCCACAGATCGCCTCCCACAGTGCAAACGTCCTGCCATTTTGCCCACAAGCCAAGGGGACAGCACAGAAAGCTGCAGCTCCTCCAGTGCCTGGAGGAAAGGCAAGTGCAGTCACCATTGTGTGTTCCGCTGCGAAAGCGCTGGCGCGGCAAGGTGAGGAGCACCAAGAACTTTCCGTGCTGGCACTATTGCTGTGGGAGAACGAGCCGGACGTTTGCGGTGTCGGAGCAGGGCTCTGCCGATCGCACCCAGCGGCGCTCCGTCCTCGCTTAACTCCGAACGCTGCCAACACTCTCTCTCACGATCGGCAGAGCCCTGCTGCGACACTGCAAACCTCCGGCAAGTTCTCCCACAGCACAGGTAAAAGCCCTTGCTGTTCTTGGGCTTTGCTTGCCACTTCATTTACACCCAAATACACCCTGGGGCTGCGAGCTTGCCCAGCTCCTAGAACTGCCAGCACTCTGTCTCACTGGCACCATCGGCAGAGACCTGCTCCAACGCTGCAACCGTCCAGCGCTTTCTCCCACAGCCCAGGTGCCCGATTTGAAAGCTCTTGCTGCTCCTCACCGTCCCGTGGCAGCGCTGTCACACAACTAAGGCAGTAGAACAAGCGGTGGGAGCGACTGCCCGACGTTTTCACTTTGGGAGCTAGTCTGTGCCGAGAGTGAGAGTGAGCTTGAGAACGTGTATTGGGAGTGCTGGGAGGCAAGGCAAAGGCAGATGCCCAGTGTGTGTCCCACACACACACAGAGACACACACAGACAGAGGTGAATGGCACTTGCTTTTCCTCCACGCGCTCTGAATACGCAGTCTCAGGCTCACTCACACTCTCGCCACAGATCGCCTCCCAAAACTCTCTCTCACGATCGGCAGAGCCCTGCTGCGACACTGCAAACCTCCGGCGACTTCTCCCACAGCACAGGTAAAAGCCCTTGCTGTTCTTGGGCTTTGCTTGCCACTTCATTTACACCCAAATACACCCTGGGGCTGCGAGCTTGCCCAGCTCCTAGAACTGCCAGCACTCTGTCTCACTGGCACCATCGGCAGAGCCCTGCTCCAACGCTGCAACCGTCCAGCGCTTTCTCCCACAGCCCAGGTGCCCGATTTGAAAGCTCTTGCTGCTCCTCACCGTCCCGTGGCAGCGCTGTCACACAACTAAGGCAGTAGAACAAGCGGTGGGAGCGACTGCCCGACGTTTTCACTTTGGGAGCTAGTCTGTGCCGAGAGTGAGAGTGAGCCTGAGAACGTGTATTGTGAGTGCTGGGAGGCAAGGCAAGGACAGATGCCCAGTGTGTGTCCCACACACACACAGAGACACACACAGACAGAGGTGAATGGCACTTGCTTTTCCTCCACGCGCTCTGAATACGCAGTCTCAGGCTCACTCTCACTCTCGCCACAGATCGCCTCCCACAGTGCAAACGTCCTGCCATTTTGCCCACAAGCCAAGGGGACAGCACAGAAAGCTGCAGCTCCTCCAGTGCCTGGAGGAAAGGCAAGTGCAGTCACCATTGTGTGTTCCGCTGCGAAAGCGCTGGCGCGGCAAGGTGAGGAGCACCAAGAACTTTCCGTGCTGGCACTATTGCTGTGGGAGAACGAGCCGGACGTTTGCGGTGTCGGAGCAGGGCTCTGCCGATCGCACCCAGCGGCGCTCCGTCCTCGCTTAACTCCGAACGCTGCCAACACTCTCTCTCACGATCGGCAGAGCCCTGCTGCGACACTGCAAACCTCCGGCAAGTTCTCCCACAGCACAGGTAAAAGCCCTTGCTGTTCTTGGGCTTTGCTTGCCACTTCATTTACACCCAAATACACCCTGGGGCTGCGAGCTTGCCCAGCTCCTAGAACTGCCAGCACTCTGTCTCACTGGCACCATCGGCAGAGCCCTGCTCCAACGCTGCAACCGTCCAGCGCTTTCTCCCACAGCCCAGGTGCCCGATTTGAAAGCTCTTGCTGCTCCTCACCATCCCGTGGCAGCACTGTCACACAACTAAGGCAGTAGAACAAGCGGTGGGAGCGACTGCCCGACGTTTTCACTTTGGGAGCTAGTCTGTGCCAAGAGTGAGAGTGAGCTTGAGAACGTGTATTGGGAGTGCTGGGAGGCAAGGCAAAGGCAGATGCCCAGTGTGTGTCCCACACACACACAGAGACACACACAGACAGAGGTGAATGGCACTTGCTTTTCCTCCACGCGCTCTGAATACGCAGTCTCAGGCTCACTCTCACTCTCGCCACAGATCGCCTCCCAACACTCTCTCTCACGATCGGCAGAGCCCTGCTGCGACACTGCAAACCTCCGGCGACTTCTCCCACAGCACAGGTAAAAGCCCTTGCTGTTCTTGGGCTTTGCTTGCCACTTCATTTACAGCCAAATACACCCTGGGGCTGCGAGCTTCCCAGCTCCTAGAACTGCCAGCACTGTCTCACTGGCACCATCGGCAGAGCCCTGCTCCAACGCTGCAACCGTCCAGCGCTTTCTCCCACAGCCCAGGTGCCCGATTTGAAAGCTCTTGCTGCTCCTCACCGTCCCGTGGCAGCGCTGTCACACAACTAAGGCAGTAGAACAAGCGGTGGGAGCGACTGCCTGACGTTTTCACTTTGAGAGCTAGTCTGTGCCGAGAGTGAGAGTGAGCTTGAGAACGTGTATTGGGAGTGCTGGGAGGCAAGGCAAAGGCAGATGCCCAGTGTGTGTCCCACACACGCACAGAGACACACACAGACAGAGGTGAATGGCACTTGCTTTTCCTCCACGTGCTCTGAATACGCAGTCTCAGGCTCACTCTCACTCTCAGCACAGATCGCTTCCCACAGGGCAAATGTCCTGCCATTTTGCCCACAGCCAAGGGGACAGCACAGAAAGCTGCTGCTCCTCACCTTCCCTCACCACCGCTTTCGCAGCCAAGCACACACTGCACCTGCGTGCTTGCCCAGCTCCGAACCCTGCCAGCACTCTCGCTCACTGCCCCGACCGGCAGAGCCCTGCTGCGACACTGCAAACCTCCGGCGACTTCTCCCACAGCACAGGTAAAAGCCCTTGCTGTTCTTGGGCTTTGCTTGCCACTTCATTTACACCCAAAATACACCCTGGGGCTGCGAGCTTGCCCAGCTCCTAGAACTGCCAGCACTCTGTCTCACTGGCACCATCGGCAGAGCCCTGCTCCAACGCTGCAACCGTCCAGCGCTTTCTCCCACAGCCCAGGTGCCCGATTTGAAAGCTCTTGCTGCTCCTCACCGTCCCGTGGCAGCGCTGTCACACAACTAAGGCAGTAGAACAAGCGGTGGGAGCGACTGCCCGACGTTTTCACTGTGGGAGCTAGTCTGTGCCGAGAGTGAGAGTGAGCTTGAGAACGTGTATTGGGAGTGCTGGGAGGCAAGGCAAAGGCAGATGCCCAGTGTGTGTCCCACACACACACAGAGACACACACAGACAGAGGTGAATGGCACTTGCTTTTCCTCCACGCGCTCTGAATACGCAGTCTCAGGCTCACTCTCACTCTCGCCACAGATCGCCTCCCAACACTCTCTCTCACGATCGGCAGAGCCCTGCTGCGACACTGCAAACCTCCGGCGACTTCTCCCACAGCACAGGTAAAAGCCCTTGCTGTTCTTGGGCTTTGCTTGCCACTTCATTTACAGCCAAATACACCCTGGGGCTGCGAGCTTGCCCAGCTCCTAGAACTGCCAGCACTCTGTCTCACTGGCACCATCGGCAGAGCCCTGCTCCAACGCTGCAACCGTCCAGCGCTTTCTCCCACAGCCCAGGTGCCCGATTTGAAAGCTCTTGCTGCTCCTCACCGTCCCGTGGCAGCGCTGTCACACAACTAAGGCAGTAGAACAAGCGGTGGGAGCGACTGCCCGACGTTTTCACTTTGGGAGCTAGTCTGTGCCGAGAGTGAGAGTGAGCCTGAGAACGTGTATTGTGAGTGCTGGGAGGCAAGGCAAGGACAGATGCCCAGTGTGTGTCCCACACACACACAGAGACACACACAGACAGAGGTGAATGGCACTTGCTTTTCCTCCACGCGCTCTGAATACGCAGTCTCAGGCTCACTCTCACTCTCGCCACAGATCGCCTCCCACAGTGCAAACGTCCTGCCATTTTGCCCACAAGCCAAGGGGACAGCACAGAAAGCTGCAGCTCCTCCAGTGCCTGGAGGAAAGGCAAGTGCAGTCACCATTGTGTGTTCCGCTGCGAAAGCGCTGGCGCGGCAAGGTGAGGAGCACCAAGAACTTTCCGTGCTGGCACTATTGCTGTGGGAGAACGAGCCGGACGTTTGCGGTGTCGGAGCAGGGCTCTGCCGATCGCACCCAGCGGCGCTCCGTCCTCGCTTAACTCCGAACGCTGCCAACACTCTCTCTCACGATCGGCAGAGCCCTGCTGCGACACTGCAAACCTCCGGCAAGTTCTCCCACAGCACAGGTAAAAGCCCTTGCTGTTCTTGGGCTTTGCTTGCCACTTCATTTACACCCAAATACACCCTGGGGCTGCGAGCTTGCCCAGCTCCTAGAACTGCCAGCACTCTGTCTCACTGGCACCATCGGCAGAGACCTGCTCCAACGCTGCAACCGTCCAGCGCTTTCTCCCACAGCCCAGGTGCCCGATTTGAAAGCTCTTGCTGCTCCTCACCGTCCCGTGGCAGCGCTGTCACACAACTAAGGCAGTAGAACAAGCGGTGGGAGCGACTGCCCGACGTTTTCACTTTGGGAGCTAGTCTGTGCCGAGAGTGAGAGTGAGCTTGAGAACGTGTATTGGGAGTGCTGGGAGGCAAGGCAAAGGCAGATGCCCAGTGTGTGTCCCACACACACACAGAGACACACACAGACAGAGGTGAATGGCACTTGCTTTTCCTCCACGCGCTCTGAATACGCAGTCTCAGGCTCACTCTCACTCTCGCCACAGATCGCCTCCCAACACTCTCTCTCACGATCGGCAGAGCCCTGCTGCGACACTGCAAACCTCCGGCGACTTCTCCCACAGCACAGGTAAAAGCCCTTGCTGTTCTTGGGCTTTGCTTGCCACTTCATTTACAGCCAAATACACCCTGGGGCTGCGAGCTTCCCAGCTCCTAGAACTGCCAGCACTGTCTCACTGGCACCATCGGCAGAGCCCTGCTCCAACGCTGCAACCGTCCAGCGCTTTCTCCCACAGCCCAGGTGCCCGATTTGAAAGCTCTTGCTGCTCCTCACCGTCCCGTGGCAGCGCTGTCACACAACTAAGGCAGTAGAACAAGCGGTGGGAGCGACTGCCTGACGTTTTCACTTTGAGAGCTAGTCTGTGCCGAGAGTGAGAGTGAGCTTGAGAACGTGTATTGGGAGTGCTGGGAGGCAAGGCAAAGGCAGATGCCCAGTGTGTGTCCCACACACACACAGAGACACACACAGACAGAGGTGAATGGCACTTGCTTTTCCTCCACGCGCTCTGAATACGCAGTCTCAGGCTCACTCTCACTCTCAGCACAGATCGCTTCCCACAGGGCAAATGTCCTGCCATTTTGCCCACAGCCAAGGGGACAGCACAGAAAGCTGCTGCTCCTCACCTTCCCTCACCACCGCTTTCGCAGCCAAGCACACACTGCACCTGCGTGCTTGCCCAGCTCCGAACCCTGCCAGCACTCTCGCTCACTGCCCCGACCGGCAGAGCCCTGCTGCGACACTGCAAACCTCCGGCGACTTCTCCCACAGCACAGGTAAAAGCCCTTGCTGTTCTTGGGCTTTGCTTGCCACTTCATTTACACCCAAAATACACCCTGGGGCTGCGAGCTTGCCCAGCTCCTAGAACTGCCAGCACTCTGTCTCACTGGCACCATCGGCAGAGCCCTGCTCCAACGCTGCAACCGTCCAGCGCTTTCTCCCACAGCCCAGGTGCCCGATTTGAAAGCTCTTGCTGCTCCTCACCGTCCCGTGGCAGCGCTGTCACACAACTAAGGCAGTAGAACAAGCGGTGGGAGCGACTGCCCGACGTTTTCACTTTGGGAGCTAGTCTGTGCCGAGAGTGAGAGTGAGCTTGAGAACGTGTATTGGGAGTGCTGGGAGGCAAGGCAAAGGCAGATGCCCAGTGTGTGTCCCACACACACACAGAGACACACACAGACAGAGGTGAATGGCACTTGCTTTTCCTCCACGCGCTCTGAATACGCAGTCTCAGGCTCACTCACACTCTCGCCACAGATCGCCTCCCAAAACTCTCTCTCACGATCGGCAGAGCCCTGCTGCGACACTGCAAACCTCCGGCGACTTCTCCCACAGCACAGGTAAAAGCCCTTGCTGTTCTTGGGCTTTGCTTGCCACTTCATTTACAGCCAAATACACCCTGGGGCTGCGAGCTTGCCCAGCTCCTAGAACTGCCAGCACTCTGTCTCACTGGCACCATCGGCAGAGCCCTGCTCCAACGCTGCAACCGTCCAGCGCTTTCTCCCACAGCCCAGGTGCCCGATTTGAAAGCTCTTGCTGCTCCTCACCGTCCCGTGGCAGCGCTGTCACACAACTAAGGCAGTAGAACAAGCGGTGGGAGCGACTGCCCGACGTTTTCACTTTGGGAGCTAGTCTGTGCCGAGAGTGAGAGTGAGCCTGAGAACGTGTATTGTGAGTGCTGGGAGGCAAGGCAAGGACAGATGCCCAGTGTGTGTCCCACACACACACAGAGACACACACAGACAGAGGTGAATGGCACTTGCTTTTCCTCCACGCGCTCTGAATACGCAGTCTCAGGCTCACTCTCACTCTCGCCACAGATCGCCTCCCACAGTGCAAACGTCCTGCCATTTTGCCCACAAGCCAAGGGGACAGCACAGAAAGCTGCAGCTCCTCCAGTGCCTGGAGGAAAGGCAAGTGCAGTCACCATTGTGTGTTCCGCTGCGAAAGCGCTGGCGCGGCAAGGTGAGGAGCACCAAGAACTTTCCGTGCTGGCACTATTGCTGTGGGAGAACGAGCCGGACGTTTGCGGTGTCGGAGCAGGGCTCTGCCGATCGCACCCAGCGGCGCTCCGTCCTCGCTTAACTCCGAACGCTGCCAACACTCTCTCTCACGATCGGCAGAGCCCTGCTGCGACACTGCAAACCTCCGGCAAGTTCTCCCACAGCACAGGTAAAAGCCCTTGCTGTTCTTGGGCTTTGCTTGCCACTTCATTTACACCCAAATACACCCTGGGGCTGCGAGCTTGCCCAGCTCCTAGAACTGCCAGCACTCTGTCTCACTGGCACCATCGGCAGAGCCCTGCTCCAACGCTGCAACCGTCCAGCGCTTTCTCCCACAGCCCAGGTGCCCGATTTGAAAGCTCTTGCTGCTCCTCACCATCCCGTGGCAGCGCTGTCACACAACTAAGGCAGTAGAACAAGCGGTGGGAGCGACTGCCCGACGTTTTCACTTTGGGAGCTAGTCTGTGCCGAGAGTGAGAGTGAGCTTGAGAACGTGTATTGGGAGTGCTGGGAGGCAAGGCAAAGGCAGATGCCCAGTGTGTGTCCCACACACACACAGAGACACACACAGACAGAGGTGAATGGCACTTGCTTTTCCTCCACGCGCTCTGAATACGCAGTCTCAGGCTCACTCTCACTCTCGCCACAGATCGCCTCCCAACACTCTCTCTCACGATCGGCAGAGCCCTGCTGCGACACTGCAAACCTCCGGCGACTTCTCCCACAGCACAGGTAAAAGCCCTTGCTGTTCTTGGGCTTTGCTTGCCACTTCATTTACACCCAAATACACCCTGGGGCTGCGAGCTTCCCAGCTCCTAGAACTGCCAGCACTGTCTCACTGGCACCATCGGCAGAGCCCTGCTCCAACGCTGCAACCGTCCAGCGCTTTCTCCCACAGCCCAGGTGCCCGATTTGAAAGCTCTTGCTGCTCCTCACCGTCCCGTGGCAGAGCTGTCACACAACTAAGGCAGTAGAACAAGCGGTGGGAGCGACTGCCTGACGTTTTCACTTTGAGAGCTAGTCTGTGCCGAGAGTGAGAGTGAGCTTGAGAACGTGTATTGGGAGTGCTGGGAGGCAAGGCAAAGGCAGATGCCCAGTGTGTGTCCCACACACACACAGAGACACACACAGACAGAGGTGAATGGCACTTGCTTTTCCTCCACGCGCTCTGAATACGCAGTCTCAGGCTCACTCTCACTCTCAGCACAGATCGCTTCCCACAGGGCAAATGTCCTGCCATTTTGCCCACAGCCAAGGGGACAGCACAGAAAGCTGCTGCTCCTCACCTTCCCTCACCACCGCTTTCGCAGCCAAGCACACACTGCACCTGCGTGCTTGCCCAGCTCCGAACCCTGCCAGCACTCTCGCTCACTGCCCCGACCGGCAGAGCCCTGCTGCGACACTGCAAACCTCCGGCGACTTCTCCCACAGCACAGGTAAAAGCCCTTGCTGTTCTTGGGCTTTGCTTGCCACTTCATTTACACCCAAAATACACCCTGGGGCTGCGAGCTTGCCCAGCTCCTAGAACTGCCAGCACTCTGTCTCACTGGCACCATCGGCAGAGCCCTGCTCCAACGCTGCAACCGTCCAGCGCTTTCTCCCACAGCCCAGGTGCCCGATTTGAAAGCTCTTGCTGCTCCTCACCGTCCCGTGGCAGCGCTGTCACACAACTAAGGCAGTAGAACAAGCGGTGGGAGCGACTGCCCGACGTTTTCACTTTGGGAGCTAGTCTGTGCCGAGAGTGAGAGTGAGCCTGAGAACGTGTATTGTGAGTGCTGGGAGGCAAGGCAAGGACAGATGCCCAGTGTGTGTCCCACACACACACAGAGACACACACAGACAGAGGTGAATGGCACTTGCTTTTCCTCCACGCGCTCTGAATACGCAGTCTCAGGCTCACTCTCACTCTCGCCACAGATCGCCTCCCACAGTGCAAACGTCCTGCCATTTTGCCCACAAGCCAAGGGGACAGCACAGAAAGCTGCAGCTCCTCCAGTGCCTGGAGGAAAGGCAAGTGCAGTCACCATTGTGTGTTCCGCTGCGAAAGCGCTGGCGCGGCAAGGTGAGGAGCACCAAGAACTTTCCGTGCTGGCACTATTGCTGTGGGAGAACGAGCCGGACGTTTGCGGTGTCGGAGCAGGGCTCTGCCGATCGCACCCAGCGGCGCTCCGTCCTCGCTTAACTCCGAACGCTGCCAACACTCTCTCTCACGATCGGCAGAGCCCTGCTGCGACACTGCAAACCTCCGGCAAGTTCTCCCACAGCACAGGTAAAAGCCCTTGCTGTTCTTGGGCTTTGCTTGCCACTTCATTTACAGCCAAATACACCCTGGGGCTGCGAGCTTGCCCAGCTCCTAGAACTGCCAGCACTCTGTCTCACTGGCACCATCGGCAGAGACCTGCTCCAACGCTGCAACCGTCCAGCGCTTTCTCCCACAGCCCAGGTGCCCGATTTGAAAGCTCTTGCTGCTCCTCACCATCCCGTGGCAGCGCTGTCACACAACTAAGGCAGTAGAACAAGCGGTGGGAGCGACTGCCCGACGTTTTCACTTTGGGAGCTAGTCTGTGCCGAGAGTGAGAGTGAGCTTGAGAACGTGTATTGGGAGTGCTGGGAGGCAAGGCAAAGGCAGATGCCCAGTGTGTGTCCCACACACACACAGAGACACACACAGACAGAGGTGAATGGCACTTGCTTTTCCTCCACGCGCTCTGAATACGCAGTCTCAGGCTCACTCTCACTCTCGCCACAGATCGCCTCCCAACACTCTCTCTCACGATCGGCAGAGCCCTGCTGCGACACTGCAAACCTCCGGCGACTTCTCCCACAGCACAGGTAAAAGCCCTTGCTGTTCTTGGGCTTTGCTTGCCACTTCATTTACACCCAAATACACCCTGGGGCTGCGAGCTTCCCAGCTCCTAGAACTGCCAGCACTGTCTCACTGGCACCATCGGCAGAGCCCTGCTCCAACGCTGCAACCGTCCAGCGCTTTCTCCCACAGCCCAGGTGCCCGATTTGAAAGCTCTTGCTGCTCCTCACCGTCCCGTGGCAGCGCTGTCACACAACTAAGGCAGTAGAACAAGCGGTGGGAGCGACTGCCTGACGTTTTCACTTTGAGAGCTAGTCTGTGCCGAGAGTGAGAGTGAGCTTGAGAACGTGTATTGGGAGTGCTGGGAGGCAAGGCAAAGGCAGATGCCCAGTGTGTGTCCCACACACGCACAGAGACACACACAGACAGAGGTGAATGGCACTTGCTTTTCCTCCACGCGCTCTGAATACGCAGTCTCAGGCTCACTCTCACTCTCAGCACAGATCGCTTCCCACAGGGCAAATGTCCTGCCATTTTGCCCACAGCCAAGGGGACAGCACAGAAAGCTGCTGCTCCTCACCTTCCCTCACCACCGCTTTCGCAGCCAAGCACACACTGCACCTGCGTGCTTGCCCAGCTCCGAACCCTGCCAGCACTCTCGCTCACTGCCCCGACCGGCAGAGCCCTGCTGCGACACTGCAAACCTCCGGCGACTTCTCCCACAGCACAGGTAAAAGCCCTTGCTGTTCTTGGGCTTTGCTTGCCACTTCATTTACACCCAAAATACACCCTGGGGCTGCGAGCTTGCCCAGCTCCTAGAACTGCCAGCACTCTGTCTCACTGGCACCATCGGCAGAGCCCTGCTCCAACGCTGCAACCGTCCAGCGCTTTCTCCCACAGCCCAGGTGCCCGATTTGAAAGCTCTTGCTGCTCCTCACCGTCCCGTGGCAGCGCTGTCACACAACTAAGGCAGTAGAACAAGCGGTGGGAGCGACTGCCCGACGTTTTCACTTTGGGAGCTAGTCTGTGCCGAGAGTGAGAGTGAGCTTGAGAACGTGTATTGGGAGTGCTGGGAGGCAAGGCAAAGGCAGATGCCCAGTGTGTGTCCCACACACACACAGAGACACACACAGACAGAGGTGAATGGCACTTGCTTTTCCTCCACGCGCTCTGAATACGCAGTCTCAGGCTCACTCACACTCTCGCCACAGATCGCCTCCCAAAACTCTCTCTCACGATCGGCAGAGCCCTGCTGCGACACTGCAAACCTCCGGCGACTTCTCCCACAGCACAGGTAAAAGCCCTTGCTGTTCTTGGGCTTTGCTTGCCACTTCAT
Source organism: Pelecanus crispus (assembly GCF_030463565.1). Lineage (NCBI taxonomy): Eukaryota > Metazoa > Chordata > Aves > Pelecaniformes > Pelecanidae > Pelecanus > Pelecanus crispus. The sequence continues at coordinate 46,749,190 of NC_134647.1, read as the reverse complement.
TTACACCCAAATACACCCTGGGGCTGCGAGCTTGCCCAGCTCCTAGAACTGCCAGCACTCTGTCTCACTGGCACCATCGGCAGAGCCCTGCTCCAACGCTGCAACCGTCCAGCGCTTTCTCCCACAGCCCAGGTGCCCGATTTGAAAGCTCTTGCTGCTCCTCACCGTCCCGTGGCAGCGCTGTCACACAACTAAGGCAGTAGAACAAGCGGTGGGAGCGACTGCCCGACGTTTTCACTTTGGGAGCTAGTCTGTGCCGAGAGTGAGAGTGAGCCTGAGAACGTGTATTGTGAGTGCTGGGAGGCAAGGCAAGGACAGATGCCCAGTGTGTGTCCCACACACACACAGAGACACACACAGACAGAGGTGAATGGCACTTGCTTTTCCTCCACGCGCTCTGAATACGCAGTCTCAGGCTCACTCTCACTCTCGCCACAGATCGCCTCCCACAGTGCAAACGTCCTGCCATTTTGCCCACAAGCCAAGGGGACAGCACAGAAAGCTGCAGCTCCTCCAGTGCCTGGAGGAAAGGCAAGTGCAGTCACCATTGTGTGTTCCGCTGCGAAAGCGCTGGCGCGGCAAGGTGAGGAGCACCAAGAACTTTCCGTGCTGGCACTATTGCTGTGGGAGAACGAGCCGGACGTTTGCGGTGTCGGAGCAGGGCTCTGCCGATCGCACCCAGCGGCGCTCCGTCCTCGCTTAACTCCGAACGCTGCCAACACTCTCTCTCACGATCGGCAGAGCCCTGCTGCGACACTGCAAACCTCCGGCAAGTTCTCCCACAGCACAGGTAAAAGCCCTTGCTGTTCTTGGGCTTTGCTTGCCACTTCATTTACACCCAAATACACCCTGGGGCTGCGAGCTTGCCCAGCTCCTAGAACTGCCAGCACTCTGTCTCACTGGCACCATCGGCAGAGACCTGCTCCAACGCTGCAACCGTCCAGCGCTTTCTCCCACAGCCCAGGTGCCCGATTTGAAAGCTCTTGCTGCTCCTCACCATCCCGTGGCAGCGCTGTCACACAACTAAGGCAGTAGAACAAGCGGTGGGAGCGACTGCCCGACGTTTTCACTTTGGGAGCTAGTCTGTGCCGAGAGTGAGAGTGAGCTTGAGAACGTGTATTGGGAGTGCTGGGAGGCAAGGCAAAGGCAGATGCCCAGTGTGTGTCCCACACACACACAGAGACACACACAGACAGAGGTGAATGGCACTTGCTTTTCCTCCACGCGCTCTGAATACGCAGTCTCAGGCTCACTCTCACTCTCGCCACAGATCGCCTCCCAACACTCTCTCTCACGATCGGCAGAGCCCTGCTGCGACACTGCAAACCTCCGGCGACTTCTCCCACAGCACAGGTAAAAGCCCTTGCTGTTCTTGGGCTTTGCTTGCCACTTCATTTACACCCAAATACACCCTGGGGCTGCGAGCTTCCCAGCTCCTAGAACTGCCAGCACTGTCTCACTGGCACCATCGGCAGAGCCCTGCTCCAACGCTGCAACCGTCCAGCGCTTTCTCCCACAGCCCAGGTGCCCGATTTGAAAGCTCTTGCTGCTCCTCACCGTCCCGTGGCAGAGCTGTCACACAACTAAGGCAGTAGAACAAGCGGTGGGAGCGACTGCCTGATGTTTTCACTTTGAGAGCTAGTCTGTGCCGAGAGTGAGAGTGAGCTTGAGAACGTGTATTGGGAGTGCTGGGAGGCAAGGCAAAGGCAGATGCCCAGTGTGTGTCCCACACACACACAGAGACACACACAGACAGAGGTGAATGGCACTTGCTTTTCCTCCACGCGCTCTGAATACGCAGTCTCAGGCTCACTCTCACTCTCAGCACAGATCGCTTCCCACAGGGCAAATGTCCTGCCATTTTGCCCACAGCCAAGGGGACAGCACAGAAAGCTGCTGCTCCTCACCTTCCCTCACCACCGCTTTCGCAGCCAAGCACACACTGCACCTGCGTGCTTGCCCAGCTCCGAACCCTGCCAGCACTCTCGCTCACTGCCCCGACCGGCAGAGCCCTGCTGCGACACTGCAAACCTCCGGCGACTTCTCCCACAGCACAGGTAAAAGCCCTTGCTGTTCTTGGGCTTTGCTTGCCACTTCATTTACACCCAAATACACCCTGGGGCTGCGAGCTTGCCCAGCTCCTAGAACTGCCAGCACTCTGTCTCACTGGCACCATCGGCAGAGCCCTGCTCCAACGCTGCAACCGTCCAGCGCTTTCTCCCACAGCCCAGGTGCCCGATTTGAAAGCTCTTGCTGCTCCTCACCGTCCCGTGGCAGCGCTGTCACACAACTAAGGCAGTAGAACAAGCGGTGGGAGCGACTGCCCGACGTTTTCACTTTGGGAGCTAGTCTGTGCCGAGAGTGAGAGTGAGCTTGAGAACGTGTATTGTGAGTGCTGGGAGGCAAGGCAAGGACAGATGCCCAGTGTGTGTCCCACACACACACAGAGACACACACAGACAGAGGTGAATGGCACTTGCTTTTCCTCCACGCGCTCTGAATACGCAGTCTCAGGCTCACTCACACTCTCGCCACAGATCGCCTCCCAAAACTCTCTCTCACGATCGGCAGAGCCCTGCTGCGACACTGCAAACCTCCGGCGACTTCTCCCACAGCACAGGTAAAAGCCCTTGCTGTTCTTGGGCTTTGCTTGCCACTTCATTTACACCCAAATACACCCTGGGGCTGCGAGCTTGCCCAGCTCCTAGAACTGCCAGCACTCTGTCTCACTGGCACCATCGGCAGAGCCCTGCTCCAACGCTGCAACCGTCCAGCGCTTTCTCCCACAGCCCAGGTGCCCGATTTGAAAGCTCTTGCTGCTCCTCACCGTCCCGTGGCAGCGCTGTCACACAACTAAGGCAGTAGAACAAGCGGTGGGAGCGACTGCCCGACGTTTTCACTTTGGGAGCTAGTCTGTGCCGAGAGTGAGAGTGAGCCTGAGAACGTGTATTGTGAGTGCTGGGAGGCAAGGCAAGGACAGATGCCCAGTGTGTGTCCCACACACACACAGAGACACACACAGACAGAGGTGAATGGCACTTGCTTTTCCTCCACGCGCTCTGAATACGCAGTCTCAGGCTCACTCTCACTCTCGCCACAGATCGCCTCCCACAGTGCAAACGTCCTGCCATTTTGCCCACAAGCCAAGGGGACAGCACAGAAAGCTGCAGCTCCTCCAGTGCCTGGAGGAAAGGCAAGTGCAGTCACCATTGTGTGTTCCGCTGCGAAAGCGCTGGCGCGGCAAGGTGAGGAGCACCAAGAACTTTCCGTGCTGGCACTATTGCTGTGGGAGAACGAGCCGGACGTTTGCGGTGTCGGAGCAGGGCTCTGCCGATCGCACCCAGCGGCGCTCCGTCCTCGCTTAACTCCGAACGCTGCCAACACTCTCTCTCACGATCGGCAGAGCCCTGCTGCGACACTGCAAACCTCCGGCAAGTTCTCCCACAGCACAGGTAAAAGCCCTTGCTGTTCTTGGGCTTTGCTTGCCACTTCATTTACACCCAAATACACCCTGGGGCTGCGAGCTTGCCCAGCTCCTAGAACTGCCAGCACTCTGTCTCACTGGCACCATCGGCAGAGACCTGCTCCAACGCTGCAACCGTCCAGCGCTTTCTCCCACAGCCCAGGTGCCCGATTTGAAAGCTCTTGCTGCTCCTCACCATCCCGTGGCAGCGCTGTCACACAACTAAGGCAGTAGAACAAGCGGTGGGAGCGACTGCCCGACGTTTTCACTTTGGGAGCTAGTCTGTGCCGAGAGTGAGAGTGAGCTTGAGAACGTGTATTGGGAGTGCTGGGAGGCAAGGCAAAGGCAGATGCCCAGTGTGTGTCCCACACACACACAGAGACACACACAGACAGAGGTGAATGGCACTTGCTTTTCCTCCACGCGCTCTGAATACGCAGTCTCAGGCTCACTCTCACTCTCGCCACAGATCGCCTCCCAACACTCTCTCTCACGATCGGCAGAGCCCTGCTGCGACACTGCAAACCTCCGGCGACTTCTCCCACAGCACAGGTAAAAGCCCTTGCTGTTCTTGGGCTTTGCTTGCCACTTCATTTACACCCAAATACACCCTGGGGCTGCGAGCTTCCCAGCTCCTAGAACTGCCAGCACTGTCTCACTGGCACCATCGGCAGAGCCCTGCTCCAACGCTGCAACCGTCCAGCGCTTTCTCCCACAGCCCAGGTGCCCGATTTGAAAGCTCTTGCTGCTCCTCACCGTCCCGTGGCAGAGCTGTCACACAACTAAGGCAGTAGAACAAGCGGTGGGAGCGACTGCCTGATGTTTTCACTTTGAGAGCTAGTCTGTGCCGAGAGTGAGAGTGAGCTTGAGAACGTGTATTGGGAGTGCTGGGAGGCAAGGCAAAGGCAGATGCCCAGTGTGTGTCCCACACACACACAGAGACACACACAGACAGAGGTGAATGGCACTTGCTTTTCCTCCACGCGCTCTGAATACGCAGTCTCAGGCTCACTCTCACTCTCAGCACAGATCGCTTCCCACAGGGCAAATGTCCTGCCATTTTGCCCACAGCCAAGGGGACAGCACAGAAAGCTGCTGCTCCTCACCTTCCCTCACCACCGCTTTCGCAGCCAAGCACACACTGCACCTGCGTGCTTGCCCAGCTCCGAACCCTGCCAGCACTCTCGCTCACTGCCCCGACCGGCAGAGCCCTGCTGCGACACTGCAAACCTCCGGCGACTTCTCCCACAGCACAGGTAAAAGCCCTTGCTGTTCTTGGGCTTTGCTTGCCACTTCATTTACACCCAAATACACCCTGGGGCTGCGAGCTTGCCCAGCTCCTAGAACTGCCAGCACTCTGTCTCACTGGCACCATCGGCAGAGCCCTGCTCCAACGCTGCAACCGTCCAGCGCTTTCTCCCACAGCCCAGGTGCCCGATTTGAAAGCTCTTGCTGCTCCTCACCGTCCCGTGGCAGCGCTGTCACACAACTAAGGCAGTAGAACAAGCGGTGGGAGCGACTGCCCGACGTTTTCACTTTGGGAGCTAGTCTGTGCCGAGAGTGAGAGTGAGCTTGAGAACGTGTATTGTGAGTGCTGGGAGGCAAGGCAAGGACAGATGCCCAGTGTGTGTCACACACACACACAGAGACACACACAGACAGAGGTGAATGGCACTTGCTTTTCCTCCACGCGCTCTGAATACGCAGTCTCAGGCTCACTCTCACTCTCGCCACAGATCGCCTCCCACAGTGCAAACGTCCTGCCATTTTGCCCACAAGCCAAGGGGACAGCACAGAAAGCTGCAGCTCCTCCAGTGCCTGGAGGAAAGGCAAGTGCAGTCACCATTGTGTGTTCCGCTGCGAAAGCGCTGGCGCGGCAAGGTGAGGAGCACCAAGAACTTTCCGTGCTGGCACTATTGCTGTGGGAGAACGAGCCGGACGTTTGCGGTGTCGGAGCAGGGCTCTGCCGATCGCACCCAGCGGCGCTCCGTCCTCGCTTAACTCCGAACGCTGCCAACACTCTCTCTCACGATCGGCAGAGCCCTGCTGCGACACTGCAAACCTCCGGCAAGTTCTCCCACAGCACAGGTAAAAGCCCTTGCTGTTCTTGGGCTTTGCTTGCCACTTCATTTACACCCAAATACACCCTGGGGCTGCGAGCTTGCCCAGCTCCTAGAACTGCCAGCACTCTGTCTCACTGGCACCATCGGCAGAGACCTGCTCCAACGCTGCAACCGTCCAGCGCTTTCTCCCACAGCCCAGGTGCCCGATTTGAAAGCTCTTGCTGCTCCTCACCATCCCGTGGCAGCGCTGTCACACAACTAAGGCAGTAGAACAAGCGGTGGGAGCGACTGCCCGACGTTTTCACTTTGGGAGCTAGTCTGTGCCGAGAGTGAGAGTGAGCTTGAGAACGTGTATTGGGAGTGCTGGGAGGCAAGGCAAAGGCAGATGCCCAGTGTGTGTCCCACACACACACAGAGACACACACAGACAGAGGTGAATGGCACTTGCTTTTCCTCCACGCGCTCTGAATACGCAGTCTCAGGCTCACTCTCACTCTCGCCACAGATCGCCTCCCAACACTCTCTCTCACGATCGGCAGAGCCCTGCTGCGACACTGCAAACCTCCGGCGACTTCTCCCACAGCACAGGTAAAAGCCCTTGCTGTTCTTGGGCTTTGCTTGCCACTTCATTTACACCCAAATACACCCTGGGGCTGCGAGCTTCCCAGCTCCTAGAACTGCCAGCACTGTCTCACTGGCACCATCGGCAGAGCCCTGCTCCAACGCTGCAACCGTCCAGCGCTTTCTCCCACAGCCCAGGTGCCCGATTTGAAAGCTCTTGCTGCTCCTCACCGTCCCGTGGCAGCGCTGTCACACAACTAAGGCAGTAGAACAAGCGGTGGGAGCGACTGCCTGACGTTTTCACTTTGAGAGCTAGTCTGTGCCGAGAGTGAGAGTGAGCTTGAGAACGTGTATTGGGAGTGCTGGGAGGCAAGGCAAAGGCAGATGCCCAGTGTGTGTCCCACACACGCACAGAGACACACACAGACAGAGGTGAATGGCACTTGCTTTTCCTCCACGCGCTCTGAATACGCAGTCTCAGGCTCACTCTCACTCTCAGCACAGATCGCTTCCCACAGGGCAAATGTCCTGCCATTTTGCCCACAGCCAAGGGGACAGCACAGAAAGCTGCTGCTCCTCACCTTCCCTCACCACCGCTTTCGCAGCCAAGCACACACTGCACCTGCGTGCTTGCCCAGCTCCGAACCCTGCCAGCACTCTCGCTCACTGCCCCGACCGGCAGAGCCCTGCTGCGACACTGCAAACCTCCGGCGACTTCTCCCACAGCACAGGTAAAAGCCCTTGCTGTTCTTGGGCTTTGCTTGCCACTTCATTTACAGCCAAATACACCCTGGGGCTGCGAGCTTGCCCAGCTCCTAGAACTGCCAGCACTCTGTCTCACTGGCACCATCGGCAGAGCCCTGCTCCAACGCTGCAACCGTCCAGCGCTTTCTCCCACAGCCCAGGTGCCCGATTTGAAAGCTCTTGCTGCTCCTCACCGTCCCGTGGCAGCGCTGTCACACAACTAAGGCAGTAGAACAAGCGGTGGGAGCGACTGCCCGACGTTTTCACTTTGGGAGCTAGTCTGTGCCGAGAGTGAGAGTGAGCTTGAGAACGTGTATTGGGAGTGCTGGGAGGCAAGGCAAAGGCAGATGCCCAGTGTGTGTCCCACACACACACAGAGACACACACAGACAGAGGTGAATGGCACTTGCTTTTCCTCCACGCGCTCTGAATACGCAGTCTCAGGCTCACTCACACTCTCGCCACAGATCGCCTCCCAACACTCTCTCTCACGATCGGCAGAGCCCTGCTGCGACACTGCAAACCTCCGGCGACTTCTCCCACAGCACAGGTAAAAGCCCTTGCTGTTCTTGGGCTTTGCTTGCCACTTCATTTACAGCCAAATACACCCTGGGGCTGCGAGCTTGCCCAGCTCCTAGAACTGCCAGCACTCTGTCTCACTGGCAGCATCGGCAGAGCCCTGCTCCAACGCTGCAACCGTCCAGCGCTTTCTCCCACAGCCCAGGTGCCCGATTTGAAAGCTCTTGCTGCTCCTCACCGTCCCGTGGCAGCGCTGTCACACAACTAAGGCAGTAGAACAAGCGGTGGGAGCGACTGCCCGACGTTTTCACTTTGGGAGCTAGTCTGTGCCGAGAGTGAGAGTGAGCCTGAGAACGTGTATTGTGAGTGCTGGGAGGCAAGGCAAGGACAGATGCCCAGTGTGTGTCCCACACACACACAGAGACACACACAGACAGAGGTGAATGGCACTTGCTTTTCCTCCACGCGCTCTGAATACGCAGTCTCAGGCTCACTCTCACTCTCGCCACAGATCGCCTCCCACAGTGCAAACGTCCTGCCATTTTGCCCACAAGCCAAGGGGACAGCACAGAAAGCTGCAGCTCCTCCAGTGCCTGGAGGAAAGGCAAGTGCAGTCACCATTGTGTGTTCCGCTGCGAAAGCGCTGGCGCGGCAAGGTGAGGAGCACCAAGAACTTTCCGTGCTGGCACTATTGCTGTGGGAGAACGAGCCGGACGTTTGCGGTGTCGGAGCAGGGCTCTGCCGATCGCACCCAGCGGCGCTCCGTCCTCGCTTAACTCCGAACGCTGCCAACACTCTCTCTCACGATCGGCAGAGCCCTGCTGCGACACTGCACACGTCCGGCAAGTTCTCCCACAGCGAAGCTACCAGCACGGAAAGCTCTCGCTCTTCCTCACCTTCCTTTGCCAGAGCTTTCATAGGGCGACACACACCCCCCCAGAGGTGAACGGCACTTGCTTTTCCTCCACGCGCTCTGAATACGCAGTCTCAGGCTCACTCTCACTCTCGGCACAGATCGCTTCCCACAGGGCAAACGTCCTGCCATTTTGCCCACAGCCAAGGGGACAGCACAGAAAGCTGCTGCTCCTCACCTTCCCTCACCACCGCTTTCGCAGCCAAGCACACACTGCACCTGCGTGCTTGCCCAGCTCCGAACCCTGCCAGCACTCTCTCTCACTGCCCCGACAGGCAGAGCCCTGCTGCGACACTGCAAACCTCCGGCGACTTCTCCCACAGCACAGGTAAAAGCCCTTGCTGTTCTTGGGCTTTGCTTGCCACTTCATTTACACCCAAATACACCCTGGGGCTGCGAGCTTGCCCAGCTCCTAGAACTGCCAGCACTCTGTCTCACTGGCACCATCGGCAGAGACCTGCTCCAACGCTGCAACCGTCCAGCGCTTTCTCCCACAGCCCAGGTACCCGCAATGAAAGCTCTTGCTGCTCCTCACCATCCCGTGGCAGCGCTGTCACACAACTAAGGCAGTAGAACAAGCGGTGGGAGCGACTGCCCGACGTTTTCACTTTGGGAGCTAGTCTGTGCCGAGAGTGAGAGTGAGCTTGAGAACGTGTATTGGGAGTGCTGGGAGGCAAGGCAAAGGCAGATGCCCAGTGTGTGTCCCACACACACACAGAGACACACACAGACAGAGGTGAATGGCACTTGCTTTTCCTCCACGCGCTCTGAATACGCAGTCTCAGGCTCACTCTCACTCTCGCCACAGATCGCCTCCCAACACTCTCTCTCACGATCGGCAGAGCCCTGCTGCGACACTGCAAACCTCCGGCGACTTCTCCCACAGCACAGGTAAAAGCCCTTGCTGTTCTTGGGCTTTGCTTGCCACTTCATTTACACCCAAATACACCCTGGGGCTGCGAGCTTCCCAGCTCCTAGAACTGCCAGCACTGTCTCACTGGCACCATCGGCAGAGCCCTGCTCCAACGCTGCAACCGTCCAGCGCTTTCTCCCACAGCCCAGGTGCCCGATTTGAAAGCTCTTGCTGCTCCTCACCGTCCCGTGGCAGCGCTGTCACACAACTAAGGCAGTAGAACAAGCGGTGGGAGCGACTGCCTGACGTTTTCACTTTGAGAGCTAGTCTGTGCCGAGAGTGAGAGTGAGCTTGAGAACGTGTATTGGGAGTGCTGGGAGGCAAGGCAAAGGCAGATGCCCAGTGTGTGTCCCACACACACACAGAGACACACACAGACAGAGGTGAATGGCACTTGCTTTTCCTCCACGCGCTCTGAATACGCAGTCTCAGGCTCACTCACACTCTCGCCACAGATCGCCTCCCAAAACTCTCTCTCACGATCGGCAGAGCCCTGCTGCGACACTGCAAACCTCCGGCGACTTCTCCCACAGCACAGGTAAAAGCCCTTGCTGTTCTTGGGCTTTGCTTGCCACTTCATTTACACCCAAATACACCCTGGGGCTGCGAGCTTGCCCAGCTCCTAGAACTGCCAGCACTCTGTCTCACTGGCACCATCGGCAGAGACCTGCTCCAACGCTGCAACCGTCCAGCGCTTTCTCCCACAGCCCAGGTGCCCGATTTGAAAGCTCTTGCTGCTCCTCACCGTCCCGTGGCAGCGCTGTCACACAACTAAGGCAGTAGAACAAGCGGTGGGAGCGACTGCCCGACGTTTTCACTTTGGGAGCTAGTCTGTGCCGAGAGTGAGAGTGAGCCTGAGAACGTGTATTGTGAGTGCTGGGAGGCAAGGCAAGGACAGATGCCCAGTGTGTGTCCCACACACACACAGAGACACACACAGACAGAGGTGAATGGCACTTGCTTTTCCTCCACGCGCTCTGAATACGCAGTCTCAGGCTCACTCTCACTCTCAGCACAGATCGCTTCCCACAGGGCAAATGTCCTGCCATTTTGCCCACAGCCAAGGGGACAGCACAGAAAGCTGCTGCTCCTCACCTTCCCTCACCACCGCTTTCGCAGCCAAGCACACACTGCACCTGCGTGCTTGCCCAGCTCCGAACCCTGCCAGCACTCTCGCTCACTGCCCCGACCGGCAGAGCCCTGCTGCGACACTGCAAACCTCCGGCGACTTCTCCCACAGCACAGGTAAAAGCCCTTGCTGTTCTTGGGCTTTGCTTGCCACTTCATTTACACCCAAATACACCCTGGGGCTGCGAGCTTGCCCAGCTCCTAGAACTGCCAGCACTCTGTCTCACTGGCACCATCGGCAGAGCCCTGCTCCAACGCTGCAACCGTCCAGCGCTTTCTCCCACAGCCCAGGTGCCCGATTTGAAAGCTCTTGCTGCTCCTCACCGTCCCGTGGCAGCGCTGTCACACAACTAAGGCAGTAGAACAAGCGGTGGGAGCGACTGCCCGACGTTTTCACTTTGGGAGCTAGTCTGTGCCGAGAGTGAGAGTGAGCCTGAGAACGTGTATTGTGAGTGCTGGGAGGCAAGGCAAGGACAGATGCCCAGTGTGTGTCCCACACACACACAGAGACACACACAGACAGAGGTGAATGGCACTTGCTTTTCCTCCACGCGCTCTGAATACGCAGTCTCAGGCTCACTCTCACTCTCGCCACAGATCGCCTCCCACAGTGCAAACGTCCTGCCATTTTGCCCACAAGCCAAGGGGACAGCACAGAAAGCTGCAGCTCCTCCAGTGCCTGGAGGAAAGGCAAGTGCAGTCACCATTGTGTGTTCCGCTGCGAAAGCGCTGGCGCGGCAAGGTGAGGAGCACCAAGAACTTTCCGTGCTGGCACTATTGCTGTGGGAGAACGAGCCGGACGTTTGCGGTGTCGGAGCAGGGCTCTGCCGATCGCACCCAGCGGCGCTCCGTCCTCGCTTAACTCCGAACGCTGCCAACACTCTCTCTCACGATCGGCAGAGCCCTGCTGCGACACTGCACACGTCCGGCAAGTTCTCCCACAGCGAAGCTACCAGCACGGAAAGCTCTCGCTCTTCCTCACCTTCCTTTGCCAGAGCTTTCATAGGGCGACACACACCCCCCCAGAGGTGAACGGCACTTGCTTTTCCTCCACGCGCTCTGAATACGCAGTCTCAGGCTCACTCTCACTCTCGGCACAGATCGCTTCCCACAGGGCAAACGTCCTGCCATTTTGCCCACAGCCAAGGGGACAGCACAGAAAGCTGCTGCTCCTCACCTTCCCTCACCACCGCTTTCGCAGCCAAGCACACACTGCACCTGCGTGCTTGCCCAGCTCCGAACCCTGCCAGCACTCTCTCTCACTGCCCCGACAGGCAGAGCCCTGCTGCGACACTGCAAACCTCCGGCGACTTCTCCCACAGCACAGGTAAAAGCCCTTGCTGTTCTTGGGCTTTGCTTGCCACTTCATTTACACCCAAATACACCCTGGGGCTGCGAGCTTGCCCAGCTCCTAGAACTGCCAGCACTCTGTCTCACTGGCACCATCGGCAGAGACCTGCTCCAACGCTGCAACCGTCCAGCGCTTTCTCCCACAGCCCAGGTACCCGCAATGAAAGCTCTTGCTGCTCCTCACCATCCCGTGGCAGCGCTGTCACACAACTAAGGCAGTAGAACAAGCGGTGGGAGCGACTGCCCGACGTTTTCACTTTGGGAGCTAGTCTGTGCCGAGAGTGAGAGTGAGCTTGAGAACGTGTATTGGGAGTGCTGGGAGGCAAGGCAAAGGCAGATGCCCAGTGTGTGTCCCACACACACACAGAGACACACACAGACAGAGGTGAATGGCACTTGCTTTTCCTCCACGCGCTCTGAATACGCAGTCTCAGGCTCACTCTCACTCTCGCCACAGATCGCCTCCCAACACTCTCTCTCACGATCGGCAGAGCCCTGCTGCGACACTGCAAACCTCCGGCGACTTCTCCCACAGCACAGGTAAAAGCCCTTGCTGTTCTTGGGCTTTGCTTGCCACTTCATTTACACCCAAATACACCCTGGGGCTGCGAGCTTCCCAGCTCCTAGAACTGCCAGCACTGTCTCACTGGCACCATCGGCAGAGCCCTGCTCCAACGCTGCAACCGTCCAGCGCTTTCTCCCACAGCCCAGGTGCCCGATTTGAAAGCTCTTGCTGCTCCTCACCGTCCCGTGGCAGCGCTGTCACACAACTAAGGCAGTAGAACAAGCGGTGGGAGCGACTGCCTGACGTTTTCACTTTGAGAGCTAGTCTGTGCCGAGAGTGAGAGTGAGCTTGAGAACGTGTATTGGGAGTGCTGGGAGGCAAGGCAAAGGCAGATGCCCAGTGTGTGTCCCACACACACACAGAGACACACACAGACAGAGGTGAATGGCACTTGCTTTTCCTCCACGCGCTCTGAATACGCAGTCTCAGGCTCACTCACACTCTCGCCACAGATCGCCTCCCAAAACTCTCTCTCACGATCGGCAGAGCCCTGCTGCGACACTGCAAACCTCCGGCGACTTCTCCCACAGCACAGGTAAAAGCCCTTGCTGTTCTTGGGCTTTGCTTGCCACTTCATTTACACCCAAATACACCCTGGGGCTGCGAGCTTGCCCAGCTCCTAGAACTGCCAGCACTCTGTCTCACTGGCACCATCGGCAGAGACCTGCTCCAACGCTGCAACCGTCCAGCGCTTTCTCCCACAGCCCAGGTGCCCGATTTGAAAGCTCTTGCTGCTCCTCACCGTCCCGTGGCAGCGCTGTCACACAACTAAGGCAGTAGAACAAGCGGTGGGAGCGACTGCCCGACGTTTTCACTTTGGGAGCTAGTCTGTGCCGAGAGTGAGAGTGAGCCTGAGAACGTGTATTGTGAGTGCTGGGAGGCAAGGCAAGGACAGATGCCCAGTGTGTGTCCCACACACACACAGAGACACACACAGACAGAGGTGAATGGCACTTGCTTTTCCTCCACGCGCTCTGAATACGCAGTCTCAGGCTCACTCTCACTCTCAGCACAGATCGCTTCCCACAGGGCAAATGTCCTGCCATTTTGCCCACAGCCAAGGGGACAGCACAGAAAGCTGCTGCTCCTCACCTTCCCTCACCACCGCTTTCGCAGCCAAGCACACACTGCACCTGCGTGCTTGCCCAGCTCCGAACCCTGCCAGCACTCTCGCTCACTGCCCCGACCGGCAGAGCCCTGCTGCGACACTGCAAACCTCCGGCGACTTCTCCCACAGCACAGGTAAAAGCCCTTGCTGTTCTTGGGCTTTGCTTGCCACTTCATTTACACCCAAATACACCCTGGGGCTGCGAGCTTGCCCAGCTCCTAGAACTGCCAGCACTCTGTCTCACTGGCACCATCGGCAGAGCCCTGCTCCAACGCTGCAACCGTCCAGCGCTTTCTCCCACAGCCCAGGTGCCCGATTTGAAAGCTCTTGCTGCTCCTCACCGTCCCGTGGCAGCGCTGTCACACAACTAAGGCAGTAGAACAAGCGGTGGGAGCGACTGCCCGACGTTTTCACTTTGGGAGCTAGTCTGTGCCGAGAGTGAGAGTGAGCCTGAGAACGTGTATTGTGAGTGCTGGGAGGCAAGGCAAGGACAGATGCCCAGTGTGTGTCACACACACACACAGAGACACACACAGACAGAGGTGAATGGCACTTGCTTTTCCTCCACGCGCTCTGAATACGCAGTCTCAGGCTCACTCTCACTCTCGCCACAGATCGCCTCCCACAGTGCAAACGTCCTGCCATTTTGCCCACAAGCCAAGGGGACAGCACAGAAAGCTGCAGCTCCTCCAGTGCCTGGAGGAAAGGCAAGTGCAGTCACCATTGTGTGTTCCGCTGCGAAAGCGCTGGCGCGGCAAGGTGAGGAGCACCAAGAACTTTCCGTGCTGGCACTATTGCTGTGGGAGAACGAGCCGGACGTTTGCGGTGTCGGAGCAGGGCTCTGCCGATCGCACCCAGCGGCGCTCCGTCCTCGCTTAACTCCGAACGCTGCCAACACTCTCTCTCACGATCGGCAGAGCCCTGCTGCGACACTGCAAACCTCCGGCGACTTCTCCCACAGCACAGGTAAAAGCCCTTGCTGTTCTTGGGCTTTGCTTGCCACTTCATTTACACCCAAATACACCCTGGGGCTGCGAGCTTCCCAGCTCCTAGAACTGCCAGCACTGTCTCACTGGCACCATCGGCAGAGCCCTGCTCCAACGCTGCAACCGTCCAGCGCTTTCTCCCACAGCCCAGGTGCCCGATTTGAAAGCTCTTGCTGCTCCTCACCGTCCCGTGGCAGCGCTGTCACACAACTAAGGCAGTAGAACAAGCGGTGGGAGCGACTGCCTGACGTTTTCACTTTGAGAGCTAGTCTGTGCCGAGAGTGAGAGTGAGCTTGAGAACGTGTATTGGGAGTGCTGGGAGGCAAGGCAAAGGCAGATGCCCAGTGTGTGTCCCACACACGCACAGAGACACACACAGACAGAGGTGAATGGCACTTGCTTTTCCTCCACGCGCTCTGAATACGCAGTCTCAGGCTCACTCTCACTCTCAGCACAGATCGCTTCCCACAGGGCAAATGTCCTGCCATTTTGCCCACAGCCAAGGGGACAGCACAGAAAGCTGCTGCTCCTCACCTTCCCTCACCACCGCTTTCGCAGCCAAGCACACACTGCACCTGCGTGCTTGCCCAGCTCCGAACCCTGCCAGCACTCTCGCTCACTGCCCCGACCGGCAGAGCCCTGCTGCGACACTGCAAACCTCCGGCGACTTCTCCCACAGCACAGGTAAAAGCCCTTGCTGTTCTTGGGCTTTGCTTGCCACTTCATTTACACCCAAAATACACCCTGGGGCTGCGAGCTTGCCCAGCTCCTAGAACTGCCAGCACTCTGTCTCACTGGCACCATCGGCAGAGCCCTGCTCCAACGCTGCAACCGTCCAGCGCTTTCTCCCACAGCCCAGGTGCCCGATTTGAAAGCTCTTGCTGCTCCTCACCGTCCCGTGGCAGCGCTGTCACACAACTAAGGCAGTAGAACAAGCGGTGGGAGCGACTGCCCGACGTTTTCACTTTGGGAGCTAGTCTGTGCCGAGAGTGAGAGTGAGCTTGAGAACGTGTATTGGGAGTGCTGGGAGGCAAGGCAAAGGCAGATGCCCAGTGTGTGTCCCACACACACACAGAGACACACACAGACAGAGGTGAATGGCACTTGCTTTTCCTCCACGCGCTCTGAATACGCAGTCTCAGGCTCACTCACACTCTCGCCACAGATCGCCTCCCAAAACTCTCTCTCACGATCGGCAGAGCCCTGCTGCGACACTGCAAACCTCCGGCGACTTCTCCCACAGCACAGGTAAAAGCCCTTGCTGTTCTTGGGCTTTGCTTGCCACTTCATTTACACCCAAATACACCCTGGGGCTGCGAGCTTGCCCAGCTCCTAGAACTGCCAGCACTCTGTCTCACTGGCACCATCGGCAGAGCCCTGCTCCAACGCTGCAACCGTCCAGCGCTTTCTCCCACAGCCCAGGTGCCCGATTTGAAAGCTCTTGCTGCTCCTCACCGTCCCGTGGCAGCGCTGTCACACAACTAAGGCAGTAGAACAAGCGGTGGGAGCGACTGCCCGACGTTTTCACTTTGGGAGCTAGTCTGTGCCGAGAGTGAGAGTGAGCCTGAGAACGTGTATTGTGAGTGCTGGGAGGCAAGGCAAGGACAGATGCCCAGTGTGTGTCCCACACACACACAGAGACACACACAGACAGAGGTGAATGGCACTTGCTTTTCCTCCACGCGCTCTGAATACGCAGTCTCAGGCTCACTCTCACTCTCGCCACAGATCGCCTCCCACAGTGCAAACGTCCTGCCATTTTGCCCACAAGCCAAGGGGACAGCACAGAAAGCTGCAGCTCCTCCAGTGCCTGGAGGAAAGGCAAGTGCAGTCACCATTGTGTGTTCCGCTGCGAAAGCGCTGGCGCGGCAAGGTGAGGAGCACCAAGAACTTTCCGTGCTGGCACTATTGCTGTGGGAGAACGAGCCGGACGTTTGCGGTGTCGGAGCAGGGCTCTGCCGATCGCACCCAGCGGCGCTCCGTCCTCGCTTAACTCCGAACGCTGCCAACACTCTCTCTCACGATCGGCAGAGCCCTGCTGCGACACTGCAAACCTCCGGCAAGTTCTCCCACAGCACAGGTAAAAGCCCTTGCTGTTCTTGGGCTTTGCTTGCCACTTCATTTACACCCAAATACACCCTGGGGCTGCGAGCTTGCCCAGCTCCTAGAACTGCCAGCACTCTGTCTCACTGGCACCATCGGCAGAGACCTGCTCCAACGCTGCAACCATCCAGCGCTTTCTCCCACAGCCCAGGTGCCCGATTTGAAAGCTCTTGCTGCTCCTCACCATCCCGTGGCAGCGCTGTCACACAACTAAGGCAGTAGAACAAGCGGTGGGAGCGACTGCCCGACGTTTTCACTTTGGGAGCTAGTCTGTGCCGAGAGTGAGAGTGAGCTTGAGAACGTGTATTGGGAGTGCTGGGAGGCAAGGCAAAGGCAGATGCCCAGTGTGTGTCCCACACACACACAGAGACACACACAGACAGAGGTGAATGGCACTTGCTTTTCCTCCACGCGCTCTGAATACGCAGTCTCAGGCTCACTCTCACTCTCGCCACAGATCGCCTCCCAACACTCTCTCTCACGATCGGCAGAGCCCTGCTGCGACACTGCAAACCTCCGGCGACTTCTCCCACAGCACAGGTAAAAGCCCTTGCTGTTCTTGGGCTTTGCTTGCCACTTCATTTACACCCAAATACACCCTGGGGCTGCGAGCTTCCCAGCTCCTAGAACTGCCAGCACTGTCTCACTGGCACCATCGGCAGAGCCCTGCTCCAACGCTGCAACCGTCCAGCGCTTTCTCCCACAGCCCAGGTGCCCGATTTGAAAGCTCTTGCTGCTCCTCACCGTCCCGTGGCAGAGCTGTCACACAACTAAGGCAGTAGAACAAGCGGTGGGAGCGACTGCCTGACGTTTTCACTTTGAGAGCTAGTCTGTGCCGAGAGTGAGAGTGAGCTTGAGAACGTGTATTGGGAGTGCTGGGAGGCAAGGCAAAGGCAGATGCCCAGTGTGTGTCCCACACACACACAGAGACACACACAGACAGAGGTGAATGGCACTTGCTTTTCCTCCACGCGCTCTGAATACGCAGTCTCAGGCTCACTCTCACTCTCAGCACAGATCGCTTCCCACAGGGCAAATGTCCTGCCATTTTGCCCACAGCCAAGGGGACAGCACAGAAAGCTGCTGCTCCTCACCTTCCCTCACCACCGCTTTCGCAGCCAAGCACACACTGCACCTGCGTGCTTGCCCAGCTCCGAACCCTGCCAGCACTCTCGCTCACTGCCCCGACCGGCAGAGCCCTGCTGCGACACTGCAAACCTCCGGCGACTTCTCCCACAGCACAGGTAAAAGCCCTTGCTGTTCTTGGGCTTTGCTTGCCACTTCATTTACACCCAAATACACCCTGGGGCTGCGAGCTTGCCCAGCTCCTAGAACTGCCAGCACTCTGTCTCACTGGCACCATCGGCAGAGCCCTGCTCCAACGCTGCAACCGTCCAGCGCTTTCTCCCACAGCCCAGGTGCCCGATTTGAAAGCTCTTGCTGCTCCTCACCGTCCCGTGGCAGCGCTGTCACACAACTAAGGCAGTAGAACAAGCGGTGGGAGCGACTGCCCGACGTTTTCACTTTGGGAGCTAGTCTGTGCCGAGAGTGAGAGTGAGCTTGAGAACGTGTATTGTGAGTGCTGGGAGGCAAGGCAAGGACAGATGCCCAGTGTGTGTCACACACACACACAGAGACACACACAGACAGAGGTGAATGGCACTTGCTTTTCCTCCACGCGCTCTGAATACGCAGTCTCAGGCTCACTCTCACTCTCGCCACAGATCGCCTCCCACAGTGCAAACGTCCTGCCATTTTGCCCACAAGCCAAGGGGACAGCACAGAAAGCTGCAGCTCCTCCAGTGCCTGGAGGAAAGGCAAGTGCAGTCACCATTGTGTGTTCCGCTGCGAAAGCGCTGGCGCGGCAAGGTGAGGAGCACCAAGAACTTTCCGTGCTGGCACTATTGCTGTGGGAGAACGAGCCGGACGTTTGCGGTGTCGGAGCAGGGCTCTGCCGATCGCACCCAGCGGCGCTCCGTCCTCGCTTAACTCCGAACGCTGCCAACACTCTCTCTCACGATCGGCAGAGCCCTGCTGCGACACTGCAAACCTCCGGCAAGTTCTCCCACAGCACAGGTAAAAGCCCTTGCTGTTCTTGGGCTTTGCTTGCCACTTCATTTACACCCAAATACACCCTGGGGCTGCGAGCTTGCCCAGCTCCTAGAACTGCCAGCACTCTGTCTCACTGGCACCATCGGCAGAGACCTGCTCCAACGCTGCAACCGTCCAGCGCTTTCTCCCACAGCCCAGGTGCCCGATTTGAAAGCTCTTGCTGCTCCTCACCATCCCGTGGCAGCGCTGTCACACAACTAAGGCAGTAGAACAAGCGGTGGGAGCGACTGCCCGACGTTTTCACTTTGGGAGCTAGTCTGTGCCGAGAGTGAGAGTGAGCTTGAGAACGTGTATTGGGAGTGCTGGGAGGCAAGGCAAAGGCAGATGCCCAGTGTGTGTCCCACACACACACAGAGACACACACAGACAGAGGTGAATGGCACTTGCTTTTCCTCCACGCGCTCTGAATACGCAGTCTCAGGCTCACTCTCACTCTCGCCACAGATCGCCTCCCAACACTCTCTCTCACGATCGGCAGAGCCCTGCTGCGACACTGCAAACCTCCGGCGACTTCTCCCACAGCACAGGTAAAAGCCCTTGCTGTTCTTGGGCTTTGCTTGCCACTTCATTTACACCCAAATACACCCTGGGGCTGCGAGCTTCCCAGCTCCTAGAACTGCCAGCACTGTCTCACTGGCACCATCGGCAGAGCCCTGCTCCAACGCTGCAACCGTCCAGCGCTTTCTCCCACAGCCCAGGTGCCCGATTTGAAAGCTCTTGCTGCTCCTCACCGTCCCGTGGCAGCGCTGTCACACAACTAAGGCAGTAGAACAAGCGGTGGGAGCGACTGCCTGACGTTTTCACTTTGAGAGCTAGTCTGTGCCGAGAGTGAGAGTGAGCTTGAGAACGTGTATTGGGAGTGCTGGGAGGCAAGGCAAAGGCAGATGCCCAGTGTGTGTCCCACACACGCACAGAGACACACACAGACAGAGGTGAATGGCACTTGCTTTTCCTCCACGCGCTCTGAATACGCAGTCTCAGGCTCACTCTCACTCTCAGCACAGATCGCTTCCCACAGGGCAAATGTCCTGCCATTTTGCCCACAGCCAAGGGGACAGCACAGAAAGCTGCTGCTCCTCACCTTCCCTCACCACCGCTTTCGCAGCCAAGCACACACTGCACCTGCGTGCTTGCCCAGCTCCGAACCCTGCCAGCACTCTCGCTCACTGCCCCGACCGGCAGAGCCCTGCTGCGACACTGCAAACCTCCGGCGACTTCTCCCACAGCACAGGTAAAAGCCCTTGCTGTTCTTGGGCTTTGCTTGCCACTTCATTTACAGCCAAATACACCCTGGGGCTGCGAGCTTGCCCAGCTCCTAGAACTGCCAGCACTCTGTCTCACTGGCACCATCGGCAGAGACCTGCTCCAACGCTGCAACCGTCCAGCGCTTTCTCCCACAGCCCAGGTGCCCGATTTGAAAGCTCTTGCTGCTCCTCACCGTCCCGTGGCAGCGCTGTCACACAACTAAGGCAGTAGAACAAGCGGTGGGAGCGACTGCCCGACGTTTTCACTTTGGGAGCTAGTCTGTGCCGAGAGTGAGAGTGAGCTTGAGAACGTGTATTGGGAGTGCTGGGAGGCAAGGCAAAGGCAGATGCCCAGTGTGTGTCCCACACACACACAGAGACACACACAGACAGAGGTGAATGGCACTTGCTTTTCCTCCACGCGCTCTGAATACGCAGTCTCAGGCTCACTCACACTCTCGCCACAGATCGCCTCCCAACACTCTCTCTCACGATCGGCAGAGCCCTGCTGCGACACTGCAAACCTCCGGCGACTTCTCCCACAGCACAGGTAAAAGCCCTTGCTGTTCTTGGGCTTTGCTTGCCACTTCATTTACAGCCAAATACACCCTGGGGCTGCGAGCTTGCCCAGCTCCTAGAACTGCCAGCACTCTGTCTCACTGGCAGCATCGGCAGAGCCCTGCTCCAACGCTGCAACCGTCCAGCGCTTTCTCCCACAGCCCAGGTGCCCGATTTGAAAGCTCTTGCTGCTCCTCACCGTCCCGTGGCAGCGCTGTCACACAACTAAGGCAGTAGAACAAGCGGTGGGAGCGACTGCCCGACGTTTTCACTTTGGGAGCTAGTCTGTGCCGAGAGTGAGAGTGAGCCTGAGAACGTGTATTGTGAGTGCTGGGAGGCAAGGCAAGGACAGATGCCCAGTGTGTGTCCCACACACACACAGAGACACACACAGACAGAGGTGAATGGCACTTGCTTTTCCTCCACGCGCTCTGAATACGCAGTCTCAGGCTCACTCTCACTCTCGCCACAGATCGCCTCCCACAGTGCAAACGTCCTGCCATTTTGCCCACAAGCCAAGGGGACAGCACAGAAAGCTGCAGCTCCTCCAGTGCCTGGAGGAAAGGCAAGTGCAGTCACCATTGTGTGTTCCGCTGCGAAAGCGCTGGCGCGGCAAGGTGAGGAGCACCAAGAACTTTCCGTGCTGGCACTATTGCTGTGGGAGAACGAGCCGGACGTTTGCGGTGTCGGAGCAGGGCTCTGCCGATCGCACCCAGCGGCGCTCCGTCCTCGCTTAACTCCGAACGCTGCCAACACTCTCTCTCACGATCGGCAGAGCCCTGCTGCGACACTGCACACGTCCGGCAAGTTCTCCCACAGCGAAGCTACCAGCACGGAAAGCTCTCGCTCTTCCTCACCTTCCTTTGCCAGAGCTTTCATAGGGCGACACACACCCCCCCAGAGGTGAACGGCACTTGCTTTTCCTCCACGCGCTCTGAATACGCAGTCTCAGGCTCACTCTCACTCTCGGCACAGATCGCTTCCCACAGGGCAAACGTCCTGCCATTTTGCCCACAGCCAAGGGGACAGCACAGAAAGCTGCTGCTCCTCACCTTCCCTCACCACCGCTTTCGCAGCCAAGCACACACTGCACCTGCGTGCTTGCCCAGCTCCGAACCCTGCCAGCACTCTCTCTCACTGCCCCGACAGGCAGAGCCCTGCTGCGACACTGCAAACCTCCGGCGACTTCTCCCACAGCACAGGTAAAAGCCCTTGCTGTTCTTGGGCTTTGCTTGCCACTTCATTTACACCCAAATACACCCTGGGGCTGCGAGCTTGCCCAGCTCCTAGAACTGCCAGCACTCTGTCTCACTGGCACCATCGGCAGAGACCTGCTCCAACGCTGCAACCGTCCAGCGCTTTCTCCCACAGCCCAGGTACCCGCAATGAAAGCTCTTGCTGCTCCTCACCATCCCGTGGCAGCGCTGTCACACAACTAAGGCAGTAGAACAAGCGGTGGGAGCGACTGCCCGACGTTTTCACTTTGGGAGCTAGTCTGTGCCGAGAGTGAGAGTGAGCTTGAGAACGTGTATTGGGAGTGCTGGGAGGCAAGGCAAAGGCAGATGCCCAGTGTGTGTCCCACACACACACAGAGACACACACAGACAGAGGTGAATGGCACTTGCTTTTCCTCCACGCGCTCTGAATACGCAGTCTCAGGCTCACTCTCACTCTCGCCACAGATCGCCTCCCAACACTCTCTCTCACGATCGGCAGAGCCCTGCTGCGACACTGCAAACCTCCGGCGACTTCTCCCACAGCACAGGTAAAAGCCCTTGCTGTTCTTGGGCTTTGCTTGCCACTTCATTTACACCCAAATACACCCTGGGGCTGCGAGCTTCCCAGCTCCTAGAACTGCCAGCACTGTCTCACTGGCACCATCGGCAGAGCCCTGCTCCAACGCTGCAACCGTCCAGCGCTTTCTCCCACAGCCCAGGTGCCCGATTTGAAAGCTCTTGCTGCTCCTCACCGTCCCGTGGCAGCGCTGTCACACAACTAAGGCAGTAGAACAAGCGGTGGGAGCGACTGCCTGACGTTTTCACTTTGAGAGCTAGTCTGTGCCGAGAGTGAGAGTGAGCTTGAGAACGTGTATTGGGAGTGCTGGGAGGCAAGGCAAAGGCAGATGCCCAGTGTGTGTCCCACACACACACAGAGACACACACAGACAGAGGTGAATGGCACTTGCTTTTCCTCCACGCGCTCTGAATACGCAGTCTCAGGCTCACTCACACTCTCGCCACAGATCGCCTCCCAAAACTCTCTCTCACGATCGGCAGAGCCCTGCTGCGACACTGCAAACCTCCGGCGACTTCTCCCACAGCACAGGTAAAAGCCCTTGCTGTTCTTGGGCTTTGCTTGCCACTTCATTTACACCCAAATACACCCTGGGGCTGCGAGCTTGCCCAGCTCCTAGAACTGCCAGCACTCTGTCTCACTGGCACCATCGGCAGAGCCCTGCTCCAACGCTGCAACCGTCCAGCGCTTTCTCCCACAGCCCAGGTGCCCGATTTGAAAGCTCTTGCTGCTCCTCACCGTCCCGTGGCAGCGCTGTCACACAACTAAGGCAGTAGAACAAGCGGTGGGAGCGACTGCCCGACGTTTTCACTTTGGGAGCTAGTCTGTGCCGAGAGTGAGAGTGAGCCTGAGAACGTGTATTGTGAGTGCTGGGAGGCAAGGCAAGGACAGATGCCCAGTGTGTGTCCCACACACACACAGAGACACACACAGACAGAGGTGAATGGCACTTGCTTTTCCTCCACGCGCTCTGAATACGCAGTCTCAGGCTCACTCTCACTCTCAGCACAGATCGCTTCCCACAGGGCAAATGTCCTGCCATTTTGCCCACAGCCAAGGGGACAGCACAGAAAGCTGCTGCTCCTCACCTTCCCTCACCACCGCTTTCGCAGCCAAGCACACACTGCACCTGCGTGCTTGCCCAGCTCCGAACCCTGCCAGCACTCTCGCTCACTGCCCCGACCGGCAGAGCCCTGCTGCGACACTGCAAACCTCCGGCGACTTCTCCCACAGCACAGGTAAAAGCCCTTGCTGTTCTTGGGCTTTGCTTGCCACTTCATTTACACCCAAATACACCCTGGGGCTGCGAGCTTGCCCAGCTCCTAGAACTGCCAGCACTCTGTCTCACTGGCACCATCGGCAGAGCCCTGCTCCAACGCTGCAACCGTCCAGCGCTTTCTCCCACAGCCCAGGTGCCCGATTTGAAAGCTCTTGCTGCTCCTCACCGTCCCGTGGCAGCGCTGTCACACAACTAAGGCAGTAGAACAAGCGGTGGGAGCGACTGCCCGACGTTTTCACTTTGGGAGCTAGTCTGTGCCGAGAGTGAGAGTGAGCCTGAGAACGTGTATTGTGAGTGCTGGGAGGCAAGGCAAGGACAGATGCCCAGTGTGTGTCACACACACACACAGAGACACACACAGACAGAGGTGAATGGCACTTGCTTTTCCTCCACGCGCTCTGAATACGCAGTCTCAGGCTCACTCTCACTCTCGCCACAGATCGCCTCCCACAGTGCAAACGTCCTGCCATTTTGCCCACAAGCCAAGGGGACAGCACAGAAAGCTGCAGCTCCTCCAGTGCCTGGAGGAAAGGCAAGTGCAGTCACCATTGTGTGTTCCGCTGCGAAAGCGCTGGCGCGGCAAGGTGAGGAGCACCAAGAACTTTCCGTGCTGGCACTATTGCTGTGGGAGAACGAGCCGGACGTTTGCGGTGTCGGAGCAGGGCTCTGCCGATCGCACCCAGCGGCGCTCCGTCCTCGCTTAACTCCGAACGCTGCCAACACTCTCTCTCACGATCGGCAGAGCCCTGCTGCGACACTGCAAACCTCCGGCAAGTTCTCCCACAGCACAGGTAAAAGCCCTTGCTGTTCTTGGGCTTTGCTTGCCACTTCATTTACACCCAAATACACCCTGGGGCTGCGAGCTTGCCCAGCTCCTAGAACTGCCAGCACTCTGTCTCACTGGCACCATCGGCAGAGACCTGCTCCAACGCTGCAACCGTCCAGCGCTTTCTCCCACAGCCCAGGTGCCCGATTTGAAAGCTCTTGCTGCTCCTCACCATCCCGTGGCAGCGCTGTCACACAACTAAGGCAGTAGAACAAGCGGTGGGAGCGACTGCCCGACGTTTTCACTTTGGGAGCTAGTCTGTGCCGAGAGTGAGAGTGAGCTTGAGAACGTGTATTGGGAGTGCTGGGAGGCAAGGCAAAGGCAGATGCCCAGTGTGTGTCCCACACACACACAGAGACACACACAGACAGAGGTGAATGGCACTTGCTTTTCCTCCACGCGCTCTGAATACGCAGTCTCAGGCTCACTCTCACTCTCGCCACAGATCGCCTCCCAACACTCTCTCTCACGATCGGCAGAGCCCTGCTGCGACACTGCAAACCTCCGGCGACTTCTCCCACAGCACAGGTAAAAGCCCTTGCTGTTCTTGGGCTTTGCTTGCCACTTCATTTACAGCCAAATACACCCTGGGGCTGCGAGCTTCCCAGCTCCTAGAACTGCCAGCACTGTCTCACTGGCACCATCGGCAGAGCCCTGCTCCAACGCTGCAACCGTCCAGCGCTTTCTCCCACAGCCCAGGTGCCCGATTTGAAAGCTCTTGCTGCTCCTCACCGTCCCGTGGCAGCGCTGTCACACAACTAAGGCAGTAGAACAAGCGGTGGGAGCGACTGCCTGACGTTTTCACTTTGAGAGCTAGTCTGTGCCGAGAGTGAGAGTGAGCTTGAGAACGTGTATTGGGAGTGCTGGGAGGCAAGGCAAAGGCAGATGCCCAGTGTGTGTCCCACACACACACAGAGACACACACAGACAGAGGTGAATGGCACTTGCTTTTCCTCCACGCGCTCTGAATACGCAGTCTCAGGCTCACTCTCACTCTCAGCACAGATCGCTTCCCACAGGGCAAATGTCCTGCCATTTTGCCCACAGCCAAGGGGACAGCACAGAAAGCTGCTGCTCCTCACCTTCCCTCACCACCGCTTTCGCAGCCAAGCACACACTGCACCTGCGTGCTTGCCCAGCTCCGAACCCTGCCAGCACTCTCGCTCACTGCCCCGACCGGCAGAGCCCTGCTGCGACACTGCAAACCTCCGGCGACTTCTCCCACAGCACAGGTAAAAGCCCTTGCTGTTCTTGGGCTTTGCTTGCCACTTCATTTACACCCAAATACACCCTGGGGCTGCGAGCTTGCCCAGCTCCTAGAACTGCCAGCACTCTGTCTCACTGGCACCATCGGCAGAGCCCTGCTCCAACGCTGCAACCGTCCAGCGCTTTCTCCCACAGCCCAGGTGCCCGATTTGAAAGCTCTTGCTGCTCCTCACCGTCCCGTGGCAGCGCTGTCACACAACTAAGGCAGTAGAACAAGCGGTGGGAGCGACTGCCCGACGTTTTCACTTTGGGAGCTAGTCTGTGCCGAGAGTGAGAGTGAGCCTGAGAACGTGTATTGTGAGTGCTGGGAGGCAAGGCAAGGACAGATGCCCAGTGTGTGTCACACACACACACAGAGACACACACAGACAGAGGTGAATGGCACTTGCTTTTCCTCCACGCGCTCTGAATACGCAGTCTCAGGCTCACTCTCACTCTCGCCACAGATCGCCTCCCACAGTGCAAACGTCCTGCCATTTTGCCCACAAGCCAAGGGGACAGCACAGAAAGCTGCAGCTCCTCCAGTGCCTGGAGGAAAGGCAAGTGCAGTCACCATTGTGTGTTCCGCTGCGAAAGCGCTGGCGCGGCAAGGTGAGGAGCACCAAGAACTTTCCGTGCTGGCACTATTGCTGTGGGAGAACGAGCCGGACGTTTGCGGTGTCGGAGCAGGGCTCTGCCGATCGCACCCAGCGGCGCTCCGTCCTCGCTTAACTCCGAACGCTGCCAACACTCTCTCTCACGATCGGCAGAGCCCTGCTGCGACACTGCAAACCTCCGGCAAGTTCTCCCACAGCACAGGTAAAAGCCCTTGCTGTTCTTGGGCTTTGCTTGCCACTTCATTTACACCCAAATACACCCTGGGGCTGCGAGCTTGCCCAGCTCCTAGAACTGCCAGCACTCTGTCTCACTGGCACCATCGGCAGAGACCTGCTCCAACGCTGCAACCGTCCAGCGCTTTCTCCCACAGCCCAGGTGCCCGATTTGAAAGCTCTTGCTGCTCCTCACCATCCCGTGGCAGCGCTGTCACACAACTAAGGCAGTAGAACAAGCGGTGGGAGCGACTGCCCGACGTTTTCACTTTGGGAGCTAGTCTGTGCCGAGAGTGAGAGTGAGCTTGAGAACGTGTATTGGGAGTGCTGGGAGGCAAGGCAAAGGCAGATGCCCAGTGTGTGTCCCACACACACACAGAGACACACACAGACAGAGGTGAATGGCACTTGCTTTTCCTCCACGCGCTCTGAATACGCAGTCTCAGGCTCACTCTCACTCTCGCCACAGATCGCCTCCCAACACTCTCTCTCACGATCGGCAGAGCCCTGCTGCGACACTGCAAACCTCCGGCGACTTCTCCCACAGCACAGGTAAAAGCCCTTGCTGTTCTTGGGCTTTGCTTGCCACTTCATTTACAGCCAAATACACCCTGGGGCTGCGAGCTTCCCAGCTCCTAGAACTGCCAGCACTGTCTCACTGGCACCATCGGCAGAGCCCTGCTCCAACGCTGCAACCGTCCAGCGCTTTCTCCCACAGCCCAGGTGCCCGATTTGAAAGCTCTTGCTGCTCCTCACCGTCCCGTGGCAGCGCTGTCACACAACTAAGGCAGTAGAACAAGCGGTGGGAGCGACTGCCTGACGTTTTCACTTTGAGAGCTAGTCTGTGCCGAGAGTGAGAGTGAGCTTGAGAACGTGTATTGGGAGTGCTGGGAGGCAAGGCAAAGGCAGATGCCCAGTGTGTGTCCCACACACGCACAGAGACACACACAGACAGAGGTGAATGGCACTTGCTTTTCCTCCACGCGCTCTGAATACGCAGTCTCAGGCTCACTCTCACTCTCAGCACAGATCGCTTCCCACAGGGCAAATGTCCTGCCATTTTGCCCACAGCCAAGGGGACAGCACAGAAAGCTGCTGCTCCTCACCTTCCCTCACCACCGCTTTCGCAGCCAAGCACACACTGCACCTGCGTGCTTGCCCAGCTCCGAACCCTGCCAGCACTCTCGCTCACTGCCCCGACCGGCAGAGCCCTGCTGCGACACTGCAAACCTCCGGCGACTTCTCCCACAGCACAGGTAAAAGCCCTTGCTGTTCTTGGGCTTTGCTTGCCACTTCATTTACAGCCAAATACACCCTGGGGCTGCGAGCTTGCCCAGCTCCTAGAACTGCCAGCACTCTGTCTCACTGGCACCATCGGCAGAGCCCTGCTCCAACGCTGCAACCGTCCAGCGCTTTCTCCCACAGCCCAGGTGCCCGATTTGAAAGCTCTTGCTGCTCCTTACCGTCCCGTGGCAGCGCTGTCACACAACTAAGGCAGTAGAACAAGCGGTGGGAGCGACTGCCCGACGTTTTCACTTTGGGAGCTAGTCTGTGCCGAGAGTGAGAGTGAGCTTGAGAACGTGTATTGGGAGTGCTGGGAGGCAAGGCAAAGGCAGATGCCCAGTGTGTGTCCCACACACACACAGAGACACACACAGACAGAGGTGAATGGCACTTGCTTTTCCTCCACGCGCTCTGAATACGCAGTCTCAGGCTCACTCACACTCTCGCCACAGATCGCCTCCCAAAACTCTCTCTCACGATCGGCAGAGCCCTGCTGCGACACTGCAAACCTCCGGCGACTTCTCCCACAGCACAGGTAAAAGCCCTTGCTGTTCTTGGGCTTTGCTTGCCACTTCATTTACACCCAAATACACCCTGGGGCTGCGAGCTTGCCCAGCTCCTAGAACTGCCAGCACTCTGTCTCACTGGCAGCATCGGCAGAGCCCTGCTCCAACGCTGCAACCGTCCAGCGCTTTCTCCCACAGCCCAGGTGCCCGATTTGAAAGCTCTTGCTGCTCCTCACCGTCCCGTGGCAGCGCTGTCACACAACTAAGGCAGTAGAACAAGCGGTGGGAGCGACTGCCCGACGTTTTCACTTTGGGAGCTAGTCTGTGCCGAGAGTGAGAGTGAGCCTGAGAACGTGTATTGTGAGTGCTGGGAGGCAAGGCAAGGACAGATGCCCAGTGTGTGTCCCACACACACACAGAGACACACACAGACAGAGGTGAATGGCACTTGCTTTTCCTCCACGCGCTCTGAATACGCAGTCTCAGGCTCACTCTCACTCTCGCCACAGATCGCCTCCCACAGTGCAAACGTCCTGCCATTTTGCCCACAAGCCAAGGGGACAGCACAGAAAGCTGCAGCTCCTCCAGTGCCTGGAGGAAAGGCAAGTGCAGTCACCATTGTGTGTTCCGCTGCGAAAGCGCTGGCGCGGCAAGGTGAGGAGCACCAAGAACTTTCCGTGCTGGCACTATTGCTGTGGGAGAACGAGCCGGACGTTTGCGGTGTCGGAGCAGGGCTCTGCCGATCGCACCCAGCGGCGCTCCGTCCTCGCTTAACTCCGAACGCTGCCAACACTCTCTCTCACGATCGGCAGAGCCCTGCTGCGACACTGCACACGTCCGGCAAGTTCTCCCACAGCGAAGCTACCAGCACGGAAAGCTCTCGCTCTTCCTCACCTTCCTTTGCCAGAGCTTTCATAGGGCGACACACACCCCCCCAGAGGTGAACGGCACTTGCTTTTCCTCCACGCGCTCTGAATACGCAGTCTCAGGCTCACTCTCACTCTCGGCACAGATCGCTTCCCACAGGGCAAACGTCCTGCCATTTTGCCCACAGCCAAGGGGACAGCACAGAAAGCTGCTGCTCCTCACCTTCCCTCACCACCGCTTTCGCAGCCAAGCACACACTGCACCTGCGTGCTTGCCCAGCTCCGAACCCTGCCAGCACTCTCTCTCACTGCCCCGACAGGCAGAGCCCTGCTGCGACACTGCAAACCTCCGGCGACTTCTCCCACAGCACAGGTAAAAGCCCTTGCTGTTCTTGGGCTTTGCTTGCCACTTCATTTACACCCAAATACACCCTGGGGCTGCGAGCTTGCCCAGCTCCTAGAACTGCCAGCACTCTGTCTCACTGGCACCATCGGCAGAGCCCTGCTCCAACGCTGCAACCGTCCAGCGCTTTCTCCCACAGCCCAGGTACCCGCAATGAAAGCTCTTGCTGCTCCTCACCATCCCGTGGCAGCGCTGTCACACAACTAAGGCAGTAGAACAAGCGGTGGGAGCGACTGCCCGACGTTTTCACTTTGGGAGCTAGTCTGTGCCGAGAGTGAGAGTGAGCTTGAGAACGTGTATTGGGAGTGCTGGGAGGCAAGGCAAAGGCAGATGCCCAGTGTGTGTCCCACACACACACAGAGACACACACAGACAGAGGTGAATGGCACTTGCTTTTCCTCCACGCGCTCTGAATACGCAGTCTCAGGCTCACTCTCACTCTCGCCACAGATCGCCTCCCAAAACTCTCTCTCACGATCGGCAGAGCCCTGCTGCGACACTGCAAACCTCCGGCGACTTCTCCCACAGCACAGGTAAAAGCCCTTGCTGTTCTTGGGCTTTGCTTGCCACTTCATTTACACCCAAATACACCCTGGGGCTGCGAGCTTCCCAGCTCCTAGAACTGCCAGCACTGTCTCACTGGCACCATCGGCAGAGCCCTGCTCCAACGCTGCAACCGTCCAGCGCTTTCTCCCACAGCCCAGGTGCCCGATTTGAAAGCTCTTGCTGCTCCTCACCGTCCCGTGGCAGCGCTGTCACACAACTAAGGCAGTAGAACAAGCGGTGGGAGCGACTGCCTGACGTTTTCACTTTGAGAGCTAGTCTGTGCCGAGAGTGAGAGTGAGCTTGAGAACGTGTATTGGGAGTGCTGGGAGGCAAGGCAAAGGCAGATGCCCAGTGTGTGTCCCACACACACACAGAGACACACACAGACAGAGGTGAATGGCACTTGCTTTTCCTCCACGCGCTCTGAATACGCAGTCTCAGGCTCACTCACACTCTCGCCACAGATCGCCTCCCAAAACTCTCTCTCACGATCGGCAGAGCCCTGCTGCGACACTGCAAACCTCCGGCAAGTTCTCCCACAGCACAGGTAAAAGCCCTTGCTGTTCTTGGGCTTTGCTTGCCACTTCATTTACACCCAAATACACCCTGGGGCTGCGAGCTTGCCCAGCTCCTAGAACTGCCAGCACTCTGTCTCACTGGCACCATCGGCAGAGACCTGCTCCAACGCTGCAACCGTCCAGCGCTTTCTCCCACAGCCCAGGTGCCCGATTTGAAAGCTCTTGCTGCTCCTCACCGTCCCGTGGCAGCGCTGTCACACAACTAAGGCAGTAGAACAAGCGGTGGGAGCGACTGCCCGACGTTTTCACTTTGGGAGCTAGTCTGTGCCGAGAGTGAGAGTGAGCTTGAGAACGTGTATTGTGAGTGCTGGGAGGCAAGGCAAGGACAGATGCCCAGTGTGTGTCCCACACACACACAGAGACACACACAGACAGAGGTGAATGGCACTTGCTTTTCCTCCACGCGCTCTGAATACGCAGTCTCAGGCTCACTCTCACTCTCGCCACAGATCGCCTCCCACAGTGCAAACGTCCTGCCATTTTGCCCACAAGCCAAGGGGACAGCACAGAAAGCTGCAGCTCCTCCAGTGCCTGGAGGAAAGGCAAGTGCAGTCACCATTGTGTGTTCCGCTGCGAAAGCGCTGGCGCGGCAAGGTGAGGAGCACCAAGAACTTTCCGTGCTGGCACTATTGCTGTGGGAGAACGAGCCGGACGTTTGCGGTGTCGGAGCAGGGCTCTGCCGATCGCACCCAGCGGCGCTCCGTCCTCGCTTAACTCCGAACGCTGCCAACACTCTCTCTCACGATCGGCAGAGCCCTGCTGCGACACTGCAAACCTCCGGCAAGTTCTCCCACAGCACAGGTAAAAGCCCTTGCTGTTCTTGGGCTTTGCTTGCCACTTCATTTACAGCCAAATACACCCTGGGGCTGCGAGCTTGCCCAGCTCCTAGAACTGCCAGCACTCTGTCTCACTGGCACCATCGGCAGAGACCTGCTCCAACGCTGCAACCGTCCAGCGCTTTCTCCCACAGCCCAGGTGCCCGATTTGAAAGCTCTTGCTGCTCCTCACCATCCCGTGGCAGCGCTGTCACACAACTAAGGCAGTAGAACAAGCGGTGGGAGCGACTGCCCGACGTTTTCACTTTGGGAGCTAGTCTGTGCCGAGAGTGAGAGTGAGCTTGAGAACGTGTATTGGGAGTGCTGGGAGGCAAGGCAAAGGCAGATGCCCAGTGTGTGTCCCCCACACACACAGAGACACACACAGACAGAGGTGAATGGCACTTGCTTTTCCTCCACGCGCTCTGAATACGCAGTCTCAGGCTCACTCTCACTCTCGCCACAGATCGCCTCCCAACACTCTCTCTCACGATCGGCAGAGCCCTGCTGCGACACTGCAAACCTCCGGCGACTTCTCCCACAGCACAGGTAAAAGCCCTTGCTGTTCTTGGGCTTTGCTTGCCACTTCATTTACAGCCAAATACACCCTGGGGCTGCGAGCTTCCCAGCTCCTAGAACTGCCAGCACTGTCTCACTGGCACCATCGGCAGAGCCCTGCTCCAACGCTGCAACCGTCCAGCGCTTTCTCCCACAGCCCAGGTGCCCGATTTGAAAGCTCTTGCTGCTCCTCACCGTCCCGTGGCAGCGCTGTCACACAACTAAGGCAGTAGAACAAGCGGTGGGAGCGACTGCCTGACGTTTTCACTTTGAGAGCTAGTCTGTGCCGAGAGTGAGAGTGAGCTTGAGAACGTGTATTGGGAGTGCTGGGAGGCAAGGCAAAGGCAGATGCCCAGTGTGTGTCCCACACACGCACAGAGACACACACAGACAGAGGTGAATGGCACTTGCTTTTCCTCCACGCGCTCTGAATACGCAGTCTCAGGCTCACTCTCACTCTCAGCACAGATCGCTTCCCACAGGGCAAATGTCCTGCCATTTTGCCCACAGCCAAGGGGACAGCACAGAAAGCTGCTGCTCCTCACCTTCCCTCACCACCGCTTTCGCAGCCAAGCACACACTGCACCTGCGTGCTTGCCCAGCTCCGAACCCTGCCAGCACTCTCGCTCACTGCCCCGACCGGCAGAGCCCTGCTGCGACACTGCAAACCTCCGGCGACTTCTCCCACAGCACAGGTAAAAGCCCTTGCTGTTCTTGGGCTTTGCTTGCCACTTCATTTACACCCAAAATACACCCTGGGGCTGCGAGCTTGCCCAGCTCCTAGAACTGCCAGCACTCTGTCTCACTGGCACCATCGGCAGAGCCCTGCTCCAACGCTGCAACCGTCCAGCGCTTTCTCCCACAGCCCAGGTGCCCGATTTGAAAGCTCTTGCTGCTCCTCACCGTCCCGTGGCAGCGCTGTCACACAACTAAGGCAGTAGAACAAGCGGTGGGAGCGACTGCCCGACGTTTTCACTTTGGGAGCTAGTCTGTGCCGAGAGTGAGAGTGAGCTTGAGAACGTGTATTGGGAGTGCTGGGAGGCAAGGCAAAGGCAGATGCCCAGTGTGTGTCCCACACACACACAGAGACACACACAGACAGAGGTGAATGGCACTTGCTTTTCCTCCACGCGCTCTGAATACGCAGTCTCAGGCTCACTCACACTCTCGCCACAGATCGCCTCCCAAAACTCTCTCTCACGATCGGCAGAGCCCTGCTGCGACACTGCAAACCTCCGGCGACTTCTCCCACAGCACAGGTAAAAGCCCTTGCTGTTCTTGGGCTTTGCTTGCCACTTCATTTACACCCAAATACACCCTGGGGCTGCGAGCTTGCCCAGCTCCTAGAACTGCCAGCACTCTGTCTCACTGGCAGCATCGGCAGAGCCCTGCTCCAACGCTGCAACCGTCCAGCGCTTTCTCCCACAGCCCAGGTGCCCGATTTGAAAGCTCTTGCTGCTCCTCACCGTCCCGTGGCAGCGCTGTCACACAACTAAGGCAGTAGAACAAGCGGTGGGAGCGACTGCCCGACGTTTTCACTTTGGGAGCTAGTCTGTGCCGAGAGTGAGAGTGAGCCTGAGAACGTGTATTGTGAGTGCTGGGAGGCAAGGCAAGGACAGATGCCCAGTGTGTGTCCCACACACACACAGAGACACACACAGACAGAGGTGAATGGCACTTGCTTTTCCTCCACGCGCTCTGAATACGCAGTCTCAGGCTCACTCTCACTCTCGCCACAGATCGCCTCCCACAGTGCAAACGTCCTGCCATTTTGCCCACAAGCCAAGGGGACAGCACAGAAAGCTGCAGCTCCTCCAGTGCCTGGAGGAAAGGCAAGTGCAGTCACCATTGTGTGTTCCGCTGCGAAAGCGCTGGCGCGGCAAGGTGAGGAGCACCAAGAACTTTCCGTGCTGGCACTATTGCTGTGGGAGAACGAGCCGGACGTTTGCGGTGTCGGAGCAGGGCTCTGCCGATCGCACCCAGCGGCGCTCCGTCCTCGCTTAACTCCGAACGCTGCCAACACTCTCTCTCACGATCGGCAGAGCCCTGCTGCGACACTGCACACGTCCGGCAAGTTCTCCCACAGCGAAGCTACCAGCACGGAAAGCTCTCGCTCTTCCTCACCTTCCTTTGCCAGAGCTTTCATAGGGCGACACACACCCCCCCAGAGGTGAACGGCACTTGCTTTTCCTCCACGCGCTCTGAATACGCAGTCTCAGGCTCACTCTCACTCTCGGCACAGATCGCTTCCCACAGGGCAAACGTCCTGCCATTTTGCCCACAGCCAAGGGGACAGCACAGAAAGCTGCTGCTCCTCACCTTCCCTCACCACCGCTTTCGCAGCCAAGCACACACTGCACCTGCGTGCTTGCCCAGCTCCGAACCCTGCCAGCACTCTCTCTCACTGCCCCGACAGGCAGAGCCCTGCTGCGACACTGCAAACCTCCGGCGACTTCTCCCACAGCACAGGTAAAAGCCCTTGCTGTTCTTGGGCTTTGCTTGCCACTTCATTTACACCCAAATACACCCTGGGGCTGCGAGCTTGCCCAGCTCCTAGAACTGCCAGCACTCTGTCTCACTGGCACCATCGGCAGAGCCCTGCTCCAACGCTGCAACCGTCCAGCGCTTTCTCCCACAGCCCAGGTACCCGCAATGAAAGCTCTTGCTGCTCCTCACCATCCCGTGGCAGCGCTGTCACACAACTAAGGCAGTAGAACAAGCGGTGGGAGCGACTGCCCGACGTTTTCACTTTGGGAGCTAGTCTGTGCCGAGAGTGAGAGTGAGCTTGAGAACGTGTATTGGGAGTGCTGGGAGGCAAGGCAAAGGCAGATGCCCAGTGTGTGTCCCACACACACACAGAGACACACACAGACAGAGGTGAATGGCACTTGCTTTTCCTCCACGCGCTCTGAATACGCAGTCTCAGGCTCACTCTCACTCTCGCCACAGATCGCCTCCCAAAACTCTCTCTCACGATCGGCAGAGCCCTGCTGCGACACTGCAAACCTCCGGCGACTTCTCCCACAGCACAGGTAAAAGCCCTTGCTGTTCTTGGGCTTTGCTTGCCACTTCATTTACACCCAAATACACCCTGGGGCTGCGAGCTTCCCAGCTCCTAGAACTGCCAGCACTCTGTCTCACTGGCACCATCGGCAGAGCCCTGCTCCAACGCTGCAACCGTCCAGCGCTTTCTCCCACAGCCCAGGTGCCCGATTTGAAAGCTCTTGCTGCTCCTCACCGTCCCGTGGCAGCGCTGTCACACAACTAAGGCAGTAGAACAAGCGGTGGGAGCGACTGCCTGACGTTTTCACTTTGAGAGCTAGTCTGTGCCGAGAGTGAGAGTGAGCTTGAGAACGTGTATTGGGAGTGCTGGGAGGCAAGGCAAAGGCAGATGCCCAGTGTGTGTCCCACACACACACAGAGACACACACAGACAGAGGTGAATGGCACTTGCTTTTCCTCCACGCGCTCTGAATACGCAGTCTCAGGCTCACTCACACTCTCGCCACAGATCGCCTCCCAAAACTCTCTCTCACGATCGGCAGAGCCCTGCTGCGACACTGCAAACCTCCGGCAAGTTCTCCCACAGCACAGGTAAAAGCCCTTGCTGTTCTTGGGCTTTGCTTGCCACTTCATTTACACCCAAATACACCCTGGGGCTGCGAGCTTGCCCAGCTCCTAGAACTGCCAGCACTCTGTCTCACTGGCACCATCGGCAGAGACCTGCTCCAACGCTGCAACCGTCCAGCGCTTTCTCCCACAGCCCAGGTGCCCGATTTGAAAGCTCTTGCTGCTCCTCACCGTCCCGTGGCAGCGCTGTCACACAACTAAGGCAGTAGAACAAGCGGTGGGAGCGACTGCCCGACGTTTTCACTTTGGGAGCTAGTCTGTGCCGAGAGTGAGAGTGAGCTTGAGAACGTGTATTGTGAGTGCTGGGAGGCAAGGCAAGGACAGATGCCCAGTGTGTGTCCCACACACACACAGAGACACACACAGACAGAGGTGAATGGCACTTGCTTTTCCTCCACGCGCTCTGAATACGCAGTCTCAGGCTCACTCTCACTCTCGCCACAGATCGCCTCCCACAGTGCAAACGTCCTGCCATTTTGCCCACAAGCCAAGGGGACAGCACAGAAAGCTGCAGCTCCTCCAGTGCCTGGAGGAAAGGCAAGTGCAGTCACCATTGTGTGTTCCGCTGCGAAAGCGCTGGCGCGGCAAGGTGAGGAGCACCAAGAACTTTCCGTGCTGGCACTATTGCTGTGGGAGAACGAGCCGGACGTTTGCGGTGTCGGAGCAGGGCTCTGCCGATCGCACCCAGCGGCGCTCCGTCCTCGCTTAACTCCGAACGCTGCCAACACTCTCTCTCACGATCGGCAGAGCCCTGCTGCGACACTGCAAACCTCCGGCAAGTTCTCCCACAGCACAGGTAAAAGCCCTTGCTGTTCTTGGGCTTTGCTTGCCACTTCATTTACAGCCAAATACACCCTGGGGCTGCGAGCTTGCCCAGCTCCTAGAACTGCCAGCACTCTGTCTCACTGGCACCATCGGCAGAGACCTGCTCCAACGCTGCAACCGTCCAGCGCTTTCTCCCACAGCCCAGGTGCCCGATTTGAAAGCTCTTGCTGCTCCTCACCATCCCGTGGCAGCGCTGTCACACAACTAAGGCAGTAGAACAAGCGGTGGGAGCGACTGCCCGACGTTTTCACTTTGGGAGCTAGTCTGTGCCGAGAGTGAGAGTGAGCTTGAGAACGTGTATTGGGAGTGCTGGGAGGCAAGGCAAAGGCAGATGCCCAGTGTGTGTCCCCCACACACACAGAGACACACACAGACAGAGGTGAATGGCACTTGCTTTTCCTCCACGCGCTCTGAATACGCAGTCTCAGGCTCACTCTCACTCTCGCCACAGATCGCCTCCCAACACTCTCTCTCACGATCGGCAGAGCCCTGCTGCGACACTGCAAACCTCCGGCGACTTCTCCCACAGCACAGGTAAAAGCCCTTGCTGTTCTTGGGCTTTGCTTGCCACTTCATTTACAGCCAAATACACCCTGGGGCTGCGAGCTTCCCAGCTCCTAGAACTGCCAGCACTGTCTCACTGGCACCATCGGCAGAGCCCTGCTCCAACGCTGCAACCGTCCAGCGCTTTCTCCCACAGCCCAGGTGCCCGATTTGAAAGCTCTTGCTGCTCCTCACCGTCCCGTGGCAGCGCTGTCACACAACTAAGGCAGTAGAACAAGCGGTGGGAGCGACTGCCTGACGTTTTCACTTTGAGAGCTAGTCTGTGCCGAGAGTGAGAGTGAGCTTGAGAACGTGTATTGGGAGTGCTGGGAGGCAAGGCAAAGGCAGATGCCCAGTGTGTGTCCCACACACGCACAGAGACACACACAGACAGAGGTGAATGGCACTTGCTTTTCCTCCACGCGCTCTGAATACGCAGTCTCAGGCTCACTCTCACTCTCAGCACAGATCGCTTCCCACAGGGCAAATGTCCTGCCATTTTGCCCACAGCCAAGGGGACAGCACAGAAAGCTGCTGCTCCTCACCTTCCCTCACCACCGCTTTCGCAGCCAAGCACACACTGCACCTGCGTGCTTGCCCAGCTCCGAACCCTGCCAGCACTCTCGCTCACTGCCCCGACCGGCAGAGCCCTGCTGCGACACTGCAAACCTCCGGCGACTTCTCCCACAGCACAGGTAAAAGCCCTTGCTGTTCTTGGGCTTTGCTTGCCACTTCATTTACACCCAAAATACACCCTGGGGCTGCGAGCTTGCCCAGCTCCTAGAACTGCCAGCACTCTGTCTCACTGGCAGCATCGGCAGAGCCCTGCTCCAACGCTGCAACCGTCCAGCGCTTTCTCCCACAGCCCAGGTGCCCGATTTGAAAGCTCTTGCTGCTCCTCACCGTCCCGTGGCAGCGCTGTCACACAACTAAGGCAGTAGAACAAGCGGTGGGAGCGACTGCCCGACGTTTTCACTTTGGGAGCTAGTCTGTGCCGAGAGTGAGAGTGAGCTTGAGAACGTGTATTGGGAGTGCTGGGAGGCAAGGCAAAGGCAGATGCCCAGTGTGTGTCCCACACACACACAGAGACACACACAGACAGAGGTGAATGGCACTTGCTTTTCCTCCACGCGCTCTGAATACGCAGTCTCAGGCTCACTCTCACTCTCGCCACAGATCGCCTCCCAAAACTCTCTCTCACGATCGGCAGAGCCCTGCTGCGACACTGCAAACCTCCGGCGACTTCTCCCACAGCACAGGTAAAAGCCCTTGCTGTTCTTGGGCTTTGCTTGCCACTTCATTTACACCCAAATACACCCTGGGGCTGCGAGCTTGCCCAGCTCCTAGAACTGCCAGCACTCTGTCTCACTGGCACCATCGGCAGAGCCCTGCTCCAACGCTGCAACCGTCCAGCGCTTTCTCCCACAGCCCAGGTGCCCGATTTGAAAGCTCTTGCTGCTCCTCACCGTCCCGTGGCAGCGCTGTCACACAACTAAGGCAGTAGAACAAGCGGTGGGAGCGACTGCCCGACGTTTTCACTTTGGGAGCTAGTCTGTGCCGAGAGTGAGAGTGAGCCTGAGAACGTGTATTGTGAGTGCTGGGAGGCAAGGCAAGGACAGATGCCCAGTGTGTGTCCCACACACACACAGAGACACACACAGACAGAGGTGAATGGCACTTGCTTTTCCTCCACGCGCTCTGAATACGCAGTCTCAGGCTCACTCTCACTCTCGCCACAGATCGCCTCCCACAGTGCAAACGTCCTGCCATTTTGCCCACAAGCCAAGGGGACAGCACAGAAAGCTGCAGCTCCTCCAGTGCCTGGAGGAAAGGCAAGTGCAGTCACCATTGTGTGTTCCGCTGCGAAAGCGCTGGCGCGGCAAGGTGAGGAGCACCAAGAACTTTCCGTGCTGGCACTATTGCTGTGGGAGAACGAGCCGGACGTTTGCGGTGTCGGAGCAGGGCTCTGCCGATCGCACCCAGCGGCGCTCCGTCCTCGCTTAACTCCGAACGCTGCCAACACTCTCTCTCACGATCGGCAGAGCCCTGCTGCGACACTGCAAACCTCCGGCAAGTTCTCCCACAGCACAGGTAAAAGCCCTTGCTGTTCTTGGGCTTTGCTTGCCACTTCATTTACAGCCAAATACACCCTGGGGCTGCGAGCTTGCCCAGCTCCTAGAACTGCCAGCACTCTGTCTCACTGGCACCATCGGCAGAGACCTGCTCCAACGCTGCAACCGTCCAGCGCTTTCTCCCACAGCCCAGGTGCCCGATTTGAAAGCTCTTGCTGCTCCTCACCATCCCGTGGCAGCGCTGTCACACAACTAAGGCAGTAGAACAAGCGGTGGGAGCGACTGCCCGACGTTTTCACTTTGGGAGCTAGTCTGTGCCGAGAGTGAGAGTGAGCTTGAGAACGTGTATTGGGAGTGCTGGGAGGCAAGGCAAAGGCAGATGCCCAGTGTGTGTCCCACACACACACAGAGACACACACAGACAGAGGTGAATGGCACTTGCTTTTCCTCCACGCGCTCTGAATACGCAGTCTCAGGCTCACTCTCACTCTCGCCACAGATCGCCTCCCAACACTCTCTCTCACGATCGGCAGAGCCCTGCTGCGACACTGCAAACCTCCGGCGACTTCTCCCACAGCACAGGTAAAAGCCCTTGCTGTTCTTGGGCTTTGCTTGCCACTTCATTTACAGCCAAATACACCCTGGGGCTGCGAGCTTCCCAGCTCCTAGAACTGCCAACACTGTCTCACTGGCACCATCGGCAGAGCCCTGCTCCAACGCTGCAACCGTCCAGCGCTTTCTCCCACAGCCCAGGTGCCCGATTTGAAAGCTCTTGCTGCTCCTCACCGTCCCGTGGCAGCGCTGTCACACAACTAAGGCAGTAGAAC
Source organism: Pelecanus crispus (assembly GCF_030463565.1). Lineage (NCBI taxonomy): Eukaryota > Metazoa > Chordata > Aves > Pelecaniformes > Pelecanidae > Pelecanus > Pelecanus crispus. The sequence continues at coordinate 46,709,433 of NC_134647.1, read as the reverse complement.
AAGCGGTGGGAGCGACTGCCTGACGTTTTCACTTTGAGAGCTAGTCTGTGCCGAGAGTGAGAGTGAGCTTGAGAACGTGTATTGGGAGTGCTGGGAGGCAAGGCAAAGGCAGATGCCCAGTGTGTGTCCCACACACACACAGAGACACACACAGACAGAGGTGAATGGCACTTGCTTTTCCTCCACGCGCTCTGAATACGCAGTCTCAGGCTCACTCTCACTCTCAGCACAGATCGCTTCCCACAGGGCAAATGTCCTGCCATTTTGCCCACAGCCAAGGGGACAGCACAGAAAGCTGCTGCTCCTCACCTTCCCTCACCACCGCTTTCGCAGCCAAGCACACACTGCACCTGCGTGCTTGCCCAGCTCCGAACCCTGCCAGCACTCTCGCTCACTGCCCCGACCGGCAGAGCCCTGCTGCGACACTGCAAACCTCCGGCGACTTCTCCCACAGCACAGGTAAAAGCCCTTGCTGTTCTTGGGCTTTGCTTGCCACTTCATTTACAGCCAAATACACCCTGGGGCTGCGAGCTTGCCCAGCTCCTAGAACTGCCAGCACTCTGTCTCACTGGCACCATCGGCAGAGCCCTGCTCCAACGCTGCAACCGTCCAGCGCTTTCTCCCACAGCCCAGGTGCCCGATTTGAAAGCTCTTGCTGCTCCTCACCGTCCCGTGGCAGCGCTGTCACACAACTAAGGCAGTAGAACAAGCGGTGGGAGCGACTGCCCGACGTTTTCACTTTGGGAGCTAGTCTGTGCCGAGAGTGAGAGTGAGCCTGAGAACGTGTATTGTGAGTGCTGGGAGGCAAGGCAAGGACAGATGCCCAGTGTGTGTCCCACACACACACAGAGACACACACAGACAGAGGTGAATGGCACTTGCTTTTCCTCCACGCGCTCTGAATACGCAGTCTCAGGCTCACTCTCACTCTCGCCACAGATCGCCTCCCACAGTGCAAACGTCCTGCCATTTTGCCCACAAGCCAAGGGGACAGCACAGAAAGCTGCAGCTCCTCCAGTGCCTGGAGGAAAGGCAAGTGCAGTCACCATTGTGTGTTCCGCTGCGAAAGCGCTGGCGCGGCAAGGTGAGGAGCACCAAGAACTTTCCGTGCTGGCACTATTGCTGTGGGAGAACGAGCCGGACGTTTGCGGTGTCGGAGCAGGGCTCTGCCGATCGCACCCAGCGGCGCTCCGTCCTCGCTTAACTCCGAACGCTGCCAACACTCTCTCTCACGATCGGCAGAGCCCTGCTGCGACACTGCAAACCTCCGGCAAGTTCTCCCACAGCACAGGTAAAAGCCCTTGCTGTTCTTGGGCTTTGCTTGCCACTTCATTTACACCCAAATACACCCTGGGGCTGCGAGCTTGCCCAGCTCCTAGAACTGCCAGCACTCTGTCTCACTGGCACCATCGGCAGAGCCCTGCTCCAACGCTGCAACCGTCCAGCGCTTTCTCCCACAGCCCAGGTGCCCGATTTGAAAGCTCTTGCTGCTCCTCACCATCCCGTGGCAGCGCTGTCACACAACTAAGGCAGTAGAACAAGCGGTGGGAGCGACTGCCCGACGTTTTCACTTTGGGAGCTAGTCTGTGCCGAGAGTGAGAGTGAGCTTGAGAACGTGTATTGGGAGTGCTGGGAGGCAAGGCAAAGGCAGATGCCCAGTGTGTGTCCCACACACACACAGAGACACACACAGACAGAGGTGAATGGCACTTGCTTTTCCTCCACGCGCTCTGAATACGCAGTCTCAGGCTCACTCTCACTCTCGCCACAGATCGCCTCCCAACACTCTCTCTCACGATCGGCAGAGCCCTGCTGCGACACTGCAAACCTCCGGCGACTTCTCCCACAGCACAGGTAAAAGCCCTTGCTGTTCTTGGGCTTTGCTTGCCACTTCATTTACACCCAAATACACCCTGGGGCTGCGAGCTTGCCCAGCTCCTAGAACTGCCAGCACTCTGTCTCACTGGCACCATCGGCAGAGACCTGCTCCAACGCTGCAACCGTCCAGCGCTTTCTCCCACAGCCCAGGTGCCCGATTTGAAAGCTCTTGCTGCTCCTCACCGTCCCGTGGCAGCGCTGTCACACAACTAAGGCAGTAGAACAAGCGGTGGGAGCGACTGCCCGACGTTTTCACTTTGGGAGCTAGTCTGTGCCGAGAGTGAGAGTGAGCCTGAGAACGTGTATTGTGAGTGCTGGGAGGCAAGGCAAGGACAGATGCCCAGTGTGTGTCCCACACACACACAGAGACACACACAGACAGAGGTGAATGGCACTTGCTTTTCCTCCACGCGCTCTGAATACGCAGTCTCAGGCTCACTCTCACTCTCGCCACAGATCGCCTCCCACAGTGCAAACGTCCTGCCATTTTGCCCACAAGCCAAGGGGACAGCACAGAAAGCTGCAGCTCCTCCAGTGCCTGGAGGAAAGGCAAGTGCAGTCACCATTGTGTGTTCCGCTGCGAAAGCGCTGGCGCGGCAAGGTGAGGAGCACCAAGAACTTTCCGTGCTGGCACTATTGCTGTGGGAGAACGAGCCGGACGTTTGCGGTGTCGGAGCAGGGCTCTGCCGATCGCACCCAGCCGCGCTCCGTCCTCGCTTAACTCCGAACGCTGCCAACACTCTCTCTCACGATCGGCAGAGCCCTGCTGCGACACTGCAAACCTCCGGCGACTTCTCCCACAGCACAGGTAAAAGCCCTTGCTGTTCTTGGGCTTTGCTTGCCACTTCATTTACAGCCAAATACACCCTGGGGCTGCGAGCTTCCCAGCTCCTAGAACTGCCAGCACTGTCTCACTGGCACCATCGGCAGAGCCCTGCTCCAACGCTGCAACCGTCCAGCGCTTTCTCCCACAGCCCAGGTGCCCGATTTGAAAGCTCTTGCTGCTCCTCACCGTCCCGTGGCAGCGCTGTCACACAACTAAGGCAGTAGAACAAGCGGTGGGAGCGACTGCCTGACGTTTTCACTTTGAGAGCTAGTCTGTGCCGAGAGTGAGAGTGAGCTTGAGAACGTGTATTGGGAGTGCTGGGAGGCAAGGCAAAGGCAGATGCCCAGTGTGTGTCCCACACACGCACAGAGACACACACAGACAGAGGTGAATGGCACTTGCTTTTCCTCCACGCGCTCTGAATACGCAGTCTCAGGCTCACTCTCACTCTCAGCACAGATCGCTTCCCACAGGGCAAATGTCCTGCCATTTTGCCCACAGCCAAGGGGACAGCACAGAAAGCTGCTGCTCCTCACCTTCCCTCACCACCGCTTTCGCAGCCAAGCACACACTGCACCTGCGTGCTTGCCCAGCTCCGAACCCTGCCAGCACTCTCGCTCACTGCCCCGACCGGCAGAGCCCTGCTGCGACACTGCAAACCTCCGGCGACTTCTCCCACAGCACAGGTAAAAGCCCTTGCTGTTCTTGGGCTTTGCTTGCCACTTCATTTACACCCAAAATACACCCTGGGGCTGCGAGCTTGCCCAGCTCCTAGAACTGCCAGCACTCTGTCTCACTGGCACCATCGGCAGAGCCCTGCTCCAACGCTGCAACCGTCCAGCGCTTTCTCCCACAGCCCAGGTGCCCGATTTGAAAGCTCTTGCTGCTCCTCACCGTCCCGTGGCAGCGCTGTCACACAACTAAGGCAGTAGAACAAGCGGTGGGAGCGACTGCCCGACGTTTTCACTTTGGGAGCTAGTCTGTGCCGAGAGTGAGAGTGAGCTTGAGAACGTGTATTGGGAGTGCTGGGAGGCAAGGCAAAGGCAGATGCCCAGTGTGTGTCCCACACACACACAGAGACACACACAGACAGAGGTGAATGGCACTTGCTTTTCCTCCACGCGCTCTGAATACGCAGTCTCAGGCTCACTCTCACTCTCAGCACAGATCGCCTCCCAAAACTCTCTCTCACGATCGGCAGAGCCCTGCTGCGACACTGCAAACCTCCGGCGACTTCTCCCACAGCACAGGTAAAAGCCCTTGCTGTTCTTGGGCTTTGCTTGCCACTTCATTTACAGCCAAATACACCCTGGGGCTGCGAGCTTGCCCAGCTCCTAGAACTGCCAGCACTCTGTCTCACTGGCACCATCGGCAGAGCCCTGCTCCAACGCTGCAACCGTCCAGCGCTTTCTCCCACAGCCCAGGTGCCCGATTTGAAAGCTCTTGCTGCTCCTCACCGTCCCGTGGCAGCGCTGTCACACAACTAAGGCAGTAGAACAAGCGGTGGGAGCGACTGCCCGACGTTTTCACTTTGGGAGCTAGTCTGTGCCGAGAGTGAGAGTGAGCTTGAGAACGTGTATTGTGAGTGCTGGGAGGCAAGGCAAGGACAGATGCCCAGTGTGTGTCCCACACACACACAGAGACACACACAGACAGAGGTGAATGGCACTTGCTTTTCCTCCACGCGCTCTGAATACGCAGTCTCAGGCTCACTCTCACTCTCGCCACAGATCGCCTCCCACAGTGCAAACGTCCTGCCATTTTGCCCACAAGCCAAGGGGACAGCACAGAAAGCTGCAGCTCCTCCAGTGCCTGGAGGAAAGGCAAGTGCAGTCACCATTGTGTGTTCCGCTGCGAAAGCGCTGGCGCGGCAAGGTGAGGAGCACCAAGAACTTTCCGTGCTGGCACTATTGCTGTGGGAGAACGAGCCGGACGTTTGCGGTGTCGGAGCAGGGCTCTGCCGATCGCACCCAGCGGCGCTCCGTCCTCGCTTAACTCCGAACGCTGCCAACACTCTCTCTCACGATCGGCAGAGCCCTGCTGCGACACTGCAAACCTCCGGCAAGTTCTCCCACAGCACAGGTAAAAGCCCTTGCTGTTCTTGGGCTTTGCTTGCCACTTCATTTACAGCCAAATACACCCTGGGGCTGCGAGCTTGCCCAGCTCCTAGAACTGCCAGCACTCTGTCTCACTGGCACCATCGGCAGAGACCTGCTCCAACGCTGCAACCGTCCAGCGCTTTCTCCCACAGCCCAGGTGCCCGATTTGAAAGCTCTTGCTGCTCCTCACCGTCCCGTGGCAGCGCTGTCACACAACTAAGGCAGTAGAACAAGCGGTGGGAGCGACTGCCCGACGTTTTCACTTTGGGAGCTAGTCTGTGCCGAGAGTGAGAGTGAGCTTGAGAACGTGTATTGGGAGTGCTGGGAGGCAAGGCAAAGGCAGATGCCCAGTGTCTGTCCCACACACACACAGAGACACACACAGACAGAGGTGAATGGCACTTGCTTTTCCTCCACGCGCTCTGAATACGCAGTCTCAGGCTCACTCTCACTCTCGCCACAGATCGCCTCCCAACACTCTCTCTCACGATCGGCAGAGCCCTGCTGCGACACTGCAAACCTCCGGCGACTTCTCCCACAGCACAGGTAAAAGCCCTTGCTGTTCTTGGGCTTTGCTTGCCACTTCATTTACAGCCAAATACACCCTGGGGCTGCGAGCTTCCCAGCTCCTAGAACTGCCAGCACTGTCTCACTGGCACCATCGGCAGAGCCCTGCTCCAACGCTGCAACCGTCCAGCGCTTTCTCCCACAGCCCAGGTGCCCGATTTGAAAGCTCTTGCTGCTCCTCACCGTCCCGTGGCAGCGCTGTCACACAACTAAGGCAGTAGAACAAGCGGTGGGAGCGACTGCCTGACGTTTTCACTTTGAGAGCTAGTCTGTGCCGAGAGTGAGAGTGAGCTTGAGAACGTGTATTGGGAGTGCTGGGAGGCAAGGCAAAGGCAGATGCCCAGTGTGTGTCCCACACACGCACAGAGACACACACAGACAGAGGTGAATGGCACTTGCTTTTCCTCCACGCGCTCTGAATACGCAGTCTCAGGCTCACTCTCACTCTCAGCACAGATCGCTTCCCACAGGGCAAATGTCCTGCCATTTTGCCCACAGCCAAGGGGACAGCACAGAAAGCTGCTGCTCCTCACCTTCCCTCACCACCGCTTTCGCAGCCAAGCACACACTGCACCTGCGTGCTTGCCCAGCTCCGAACCCTGCCAGCACTCTCGCTCACTGCCCCGACCGGCAGAGCCCTGCTGCGACACTGCAAACCTCCGGCGACTTCTCCCACAGCACAGGTAAAAGCCCTTGCTGTTCTTGGGCTTTGCTTGCCACTTCATTTACACCCAAAATACACCCTGGGGCTGCGAGCTTGCCCAGCTCCTAGAACTGCCAGCACTCTGTCTCACTGGCACCATCGGCAGAGCCCTGCTCCAACGCTGCAACCGTCCAGCGCTTTCTCCCACAGCCCAGGTGCCCGATTTGAAAGCTCTTGCTGCTCCTCACCGTCCCGTGGCAGCGCTGTCACACAACTAAGGCAGTAGAACAAGCGGTGGGAGCGACTGCCCGACGTTTTCACTTTGGGAGCTAGTCTGTGCCGAGAGTGAGAGTGAGCTTGAGAACGTGTATTGGGAGTGCTGGGAGGCAAGGCAAAGGCAGATGCCCAGTGTGTGTCCCACACACACACAGAGACACACACAGACAGAGGTGAATGGCACTTGCTTTTCCTCCACGCGCTCTGAATACGCAGTCTCAGGCTCACTCACACTCTCGCCACAGATCGCCTCCCAAAACTCTCTCTCACGATCGGCAGAGCCCTGCTGCGACACTGCAAACCTCCGGCGACTTCTCCCACAGCACAGGTAAAAGCCCTTGCTGTTCTTGGGCTTTGCTTGCCACTTCATTTACAGCCAAATACACCCTGGGGCTGCGAGCTTGCCCAGCTCCTAGAACTGCCAGCACTCTGTCTCACTGGCACCATCGGCAGAGCCCTGCTCCAACGCTGCAACCGTCCAGCGCTTTCTCCCACAGCCCAGGTGCCCGATTTGAAAGCTCTTGCTGCTCCTCACCGTCCCGTGGCAGCGCTGTCACACAACTAAGGCAGTAGAACAAGCGGTGGGAGCGACTGCCCGACGTTTTCACTTTGGGAGCTAGTCTGTGCCGAGAGTGAGAGTGAGCTTGAGAACGTGTATTGGGAGTGCTGGGAGGCAAGGCAAGGACAGATGCCCAGTGTGTGTCCCACACACACACAGAGACACACACAGACAGAGGTGAATGGCACTTGCTTTTCCTCCACGCGCTCTGAATACGCAGTCTCAGGCTCACTCTCACTCTCGCCACAGATCGCCTCCCACAGTGCAAACGTCCTGCCATTTTGCCCACAAGCCAAGGGGACAGCACAGAAAGCTGCAGCTCCTCCAGTGCCTGGAGGAAAGGCAAGTGCAGTCACCATTGTGTGTTCCGCTGCGAAAGCGCTGGCGCGGCAAGGTGAGGAGCACCAAGAACTTTCCGTGCTGGCACTATTGCTGTGGGAGAACGAGCCGGACGTTTGCGGTGTCGGAGCAGGGCTCTGCCGATCGCACCCAGCGGCGCTCCGTCCTCGCTTAACTCCGAACGCTGCCAACACTCTCTCTCACGATCGGCAGAGCCCTGCTGCGACACTGCAAACCTCCGGCAAGTTCTCCCACAGCGAAGCTACCAGCACGGAAAGCTCTCGCTCTTCCTCACCTTCCTTTGCCAGAGCTTTCATAGGGCGACACACACCCCCCCAGAGGTGAACGGCACTTGCTTTTCCTCCACGCGCTCTGAATACGCAGTCTCTGGCTCACTCTCACTCTCGGCACAGATCGCTTCCCACAGGGCAAACGTCCTGCCATTTTGCCCACAGCCAAGGGGACAGCACAGAAAGCTGCTGCTCCTCACCTTCCCTCACCACCGCTTTCGCAGCCAAGCACACACTGCACCTGCGTGCTTGCCCAGCTCCGAACCCTGCCAGCACTCTCTCTCACTGCCCCGACAGGCAGAGCCCTGCTGCGACACTGCAAACCTCCGGCGACTTCTCCCACAGCACAGGTAAAAGCCCTTGCTGTTCTTGGGCTTTGCTTGCCACTTCATTTACAGCCAAATACACCCTGGGGCTGCGAGCTTGCCCAGCTCCTAGAACTGCCAGCACTCTGTCTCACTGGCACCATCGGCAGAGACCTGCTCCAACGCTGCAACCGTCCAGCGCTTTCTCCCACAGCCCAGGTACCCGCACTGAAAGCTCTTGCTGCTCCTCACCATCCCGTGGCAGCGCTGTCACACAACTAAGGCAGTAGAACAAGCGGTGGGAGCGACTGCCCGACGTTTTCACTTTGGGAGCTAGTCTGTGCCGAGAGTGAGAGTGAGCTTGAGAACGTGTATTGGGAGTGCTGGGAGGCAAGGCAAAGGCAGATGCCCAGTGTGTGTCCCACACACACACAGAGACACACACAGACAGAGGTGAATGGCACTTGCTTTTCCTCCACGCGCTCTGAATACGCAGTCTCAGGCTCACTCTCACTCTCGCCACAGATCGCCTCCCAACACTCTCTCTCACGATCGGCAGAGCCCTGCTGCGACACTGCAAACCTCCGGCGACTTCTCCCACAGCACAGGTAAAAGCCCTTGCTGTTCTTGGGCTTTGCTTGCCACTTCATTTACAGCCAAATACACCCTGGGGCTGCGAGCTTCCCAGCTCCTAGAACTGCCAGCACTGTCTCACTGGCACCATCGGCAGAGCCCTGCTCCAACGCTGCAACCGTCCAGCGCTTTCTCCCACAGCCCAGGTGCCCGATTTGAAAGCTCTTGCTGCTCCTCACCGTCCCGTGGCAGCGCTGTCACACAACTAAGGCAGTAGAACAAGCGGTGGGAGCGACTGCCTGACGTTTTCACTTTGAGAGCTAGTCTGTGCCGAGAGTGAGAGTGAGCTTGAGAACGTGTATTGGGAGTGCTGGGAGGCAAGGCAAAGGCAGATGCCCAGTGTGTGTCCCACACACACACAGAGACACACACAGACAGAGGTGAATGGCACTTGCTTTTCCTCCACGCGCTCTGAATACGCAGTCTCAGGCTCACTCTCACTCTCGCCACAGATCGCCTCCCAACACTCTCTCTCACGATCGGCAGAGCCCTGCTGCGACACTGCAAACCTCCGGCGACTTCTCCCACAGCACAGGTAAAAGCCCTTGCTGTTCTTGGGCTTTGCTTGCCACTTCATTTACACCCCAAATACACCCTGGGGCTGCGAGCTTGCCCAGCTCCTAGAACTGCCAGCACTCTGTCTCACTGGCACCATCGGCAGAGCCCTGCTCCAACGCTGCAACCGTCCAGCGCTTTCTCCCACAGCCCAGGTGCCCGATTTGAAAGCTCTTGCTGCTCCTCACCGTCCCGTGGCAGCGCTGTCACACAACTAAGGCAGTAGAACAAGCGGTGGGAGCGACTGCCCGACGTTTTCACTTTGGGAGCTAGTCTGTGCCGAGAGTGAGAGTGAGCCTGAGAACGTGTATTGGGAGTGCTGGGAGGCAAGGCAAGGACAGATGCCCAGTGTGTGTCCCACACACACACAGAGACACACACAGACAGAGGTGAATGGCACTTGCTTTTCCTCCACGCGCTCTGAATACGCAGTCTCAGGCTCACTCTCACTCTCGCCACAGATCGCCTCCCACAGTGCAAACGTCCTGCCATTTTGCCCACAAGCCAAGGGGACAGCACAGAAAGCTGCAGCTCCTCCAGTGCCTGGAGGAAAGGCAAGTGCAGTCACCATTGTGTGTTCCGCTGCGAAAGCGCTGGCGCGGCAAGGTGAGGAGCACCAAGAACTTTCCGTGCTGGCACTATTGCTGTGGGAGAACGAGCCGGACGTTTGCGGTGTCGGAGCAGGGCTCTGCCGATCGCACCCAGCGGCGCTCCGTCCTCGCTTAACTCCGAACGCTGCCAACACTCTCTCTCACGATCGGCAGAGCCCTGCTGCGACACTGCAAACCTCCGGCAAGTTCTCCCACAGCACAGGTAAAAGCCCTTGCTGTTCTTGGGCTTTGCTTGCCACTTCATTTACACCCAAATACACCCTGGGGCTGCGAGCTTGCCCAGCTCCTAGAACTGCCAGCACTCTGTCTCACTGGCACCATCGGCAGAGACCTGCTCCAACGCTGCAACCGTCCAGCGCTTTCTCCCACAGCCCAGGTGCCCGATTTGAAAGCTCTTGCTGCTCCTCACCATCCCGTGGCAGCGCTGTCACACAACTAAGGCAGTAGAACAAGCGGTGGGAGCGACTGCCCGACGTTTTCACTTTGGGAGCTAGTCTGTGCCGAGAGTGAGAGTGAGCTTGAGAACGTGTATTGGGAGTGCTGGGAGGCAAGGCAAAGGCAGATGCCCAGTGTGTGTCCCACACACACACAGAGACACACACAGACAGAGGTGAATGGCACTTGCTTTTCCTCCACGCGCTCTGAATACGCAGTCTCAGGCTCACTCTCACTCTCGCCACAGATCGCCTCCCAACACTCTCTCTCACGATCGGCAGAGCCCTGCTGCGACACTGCAAACCTCCGGCGACTTCTCCCACAGCACAGGTAAAAGCCCTTGCTGTTCTTGGGCTTTGCTTGCCACTTCATTTACAGCCAAATACACCCTGGGGCTGCGAGCTTGCCCAGCTCCTAGAACTGCCAGCACTCTGTCTCACTGGCACCATCGGCAGAGCCCTGCTCCAACGCTGCAACCGTCCAGCGCTTTCTCCCACAGCCCAGGTGCCCGATTTGAAAGCTCTTGCTGCTCCTCACCGTCCCGTGGCAGCGCTGTCACACAACTAAGGCAGTAGAACAAGCGGTGGGAGCGACTGCCCGACGTTTTCACTTTGGGAGCTAGTCTGTGCCGAGAGTGAGAGTGAGCCTGAGAACGTGTATTGTGAGTGCTGGGAGGCAAGGCAAGGACAGATGCCCAGTGTGTGTCCCACACACACACAGAGACACACACAGACAGAGGTGAATGGCACTTGCTTTTCCTCCACGCGCTCTGAATACGCAGTCTCAGGCTCACTCTCACTCTCGCCACAGATCGCCTCCCACAGTGCAAACGTCCTGCCATTTTGCCCACAAGCCAAGGGGACAGCACAGAAAGCTGCAGCTCCTCCAGTGCCTGGAGGAAAGGCAAGTGCAGTCACCATTGTGTGTTCCGCTGCGAAAGCGCTGGCGCGGCAAGGTGAGGAGCACCAAGAACTTTCCGTGCTGGCACTATTGCTGTGGGAGAACGAGCCGGACGTTTGCGGTGTCGGAGCAGGGCTCTGCCGATCGCACCCAGCGGCGCTCCGTCCTCGCTTAACTCCGAACGCTGCCAACACTCTCTCTCACGATCGGCAGAGCCCTGCTGCGACACTGCAAACCTCCGGCGACTTCTCCCACAGCACAGGTAAAAGCCCTTGCTGTTCTTGGGCTTTGCTTGCCACTTCATTTACAGCCAAATACACCCTGGGGCTGCGAGCTTCCCAGCTCCTAGAACTGCCAGCACTGTCTCACTGGCACCATCGGCAGAGCCCTGCTCCAACGCTGCAACCGTCCAGCGCTTTCTCCCACAGCCCAGGTGCCCGATTTGAAAGCTCTTGCTGCTCCTCACCGTCCCGTGGCAGCGCTGTCACACAACTAAGGCAGTAGAACAAGCGGTGGGAGCGACTGCCTGACGTTTTCACTTTGAGAGCTAGTCTGTGCCGAGAGTGAGAGTGAGCTTGAGAACGTGTATTGGGAGTGCTGGGAGGCAAGGCAAAGGCAGATGCCCAGTGTGTGTCCCACACACGCACAGAGACACACACAGACAGAGGTGAATGGCACTTGCTTTTCCTCCACGCGCTCTGAATACGCAGTCTCAGGCTCACTCTCACTCTCAGCACAGATCGCTTCCCACAGGGCAAATGTCCTGCCATTTTGCCCACAGCCAAGGGGACAGCACAGAAAGCTGCTGCTCCTCACCTTCCCTCACCACCGCTTTCGCAGCCAAGCACACACTGCACCTGCGTGCTTGCCCAGCTCCGAACCCTGCCAGCACTCTCGCTCACTGCCCCGACCGGCAGAGCCCTGCTGCGACACTGCAAACCTCCGGCGACTTCTCCCACAGCACAGGTAAAAGCCCTTGCTGTTCTTGGGCTTTGCTTGCCACTTCATTTACACCCAAAATACACCCTGGGGCTGCGAGCTTGCCCAGCTCCTAGAACTGCCAGCACTCTGTCTCACTGGCACCATCGGCAGAGCCCTGCTCCAACGCTGCAACCGTCCAGCGCTTTCTCCCACAGCCCAGGTGCCCGATTTGAAAGCTCTTGCTGCTCCTCACCGTCCCGTGGCAGCGCTGTCACACAACTAAGGCAGTAGAACAAGCGGTGGGAGCGACTGCCCGACGTTTTCACTTTGGGAGCTAGTCTGTGCCGAGAGTGAGAGTGAGCTTGAGAACGTGTATTGGGAGTGCTGGGAGGCAAGGCAAAGGCAGATGCCCAGTGTGTGTCCCACACACACACAGAGACACACACAGACAGAGGTGAATGGCACTTGCTTTTCCTCCACGCGCTCTGAATACGCAGTCTCAGGCTCACTCTCACTCTCAGCACAGATCGCCTCCCAACACTCTCTCTCACGATCGGCAGAGCCCTGCTGCGACACTGCAAACCTCCGGCGACTTCTCCCACAGCACAGGTAAAAGCCCTTGCTGTTCTTGGGCTTTGCTTGCCACTTCATTTACAGCCAAATACACCCTGGGGCTGCGAGCTTGCCCAGCTCCTAGAACTGCCAGCACTCTGTCTCACTGGCACCATCGGCAGAGCCCTGCTCCAACGCTGCAACCGTCCAGCGCTTTCTCCCACAGCCCAGGTGCCCGATTTGAAAGCTCTTGCTGCTCCTCACCGTCCCGTGGCAGCGCTGTCACACAACTAAGGCAGTAGAACAAGCGGTGGGAGCGACTGCCCGACGTTTTCACTTTGGGAGCTAGTCTGTGCCGAGAGTGAGAGTGAGCCTGAGAACGTGTATTGTGAGTGCTGGGAGGCAAGGCAAGGACAGATGCCCAGTGTGTGTCCCACACACACACAGAGACACACACAGACAGAGGTGAATGGCACTTGCTTTTCCTCCACGCGCTCTGAATACGCAGTCTCAGGCTCACTCTCACTCTCGCCACAGATCGCCTCCCACAGTGCAAACGTCCTGCCATTTTGCCCACAAGCCAAGGGGACAGCACAGAAAGCTGCAGCTCCTCCAGTGCCTGGAGGAAAGGCAAGTGCAGTCACCATTGTGTGTTCCGCTGCGAAAGCGCTGGCGCGGCAAGGTGAGGAGCACCAAGAACTTTCCGTGCTGGCACTATTGCTGTGGGAGAACGAGCCGGACGTTTGCGGTGTCGGAGCAGGGCTCTGCCGATCGCACCCAGCGGCGCTCCGTCCTCGCTTAACTCCGAACGCTGCCAACACTCTCTCTCACGATCGGCAGAGCCCTGCTGCGACACTGCAAACCTCCGGCAAGTTCTCCCACAGCACAGGTAAAAGCCCTTGCTGTTCTTGGGCTTTGCTTGCCACTTCATTTACAGCCAAATACACCCTGGGGCTGCGAGCTTGCCCAGCTCCTAGAACTGCCAGCACTCTGTCTCACTGGCACCATCGGCAGAGACCTGCTCCAACGCTGCAACCGTCCAGCGCTTTCTCCCACAGCCCAGGTGCCCGATTTGAAAGCTCTTGCTGCTCCTCACCGTCCCGTGGCAGCGCTGTCACACAACTAAGGCAGTAGAACAAGCGGTGGGAGCGACTGCCCGACGTTTTCACTTTGGGAGCTAGTCTGTGCCGAGAGTGAGAGTGAGCTTGAGAACGTGTATTGGGAGTGCTGGGAGGCAAGGCAAAGGCAGATGCCCAGTGTGTGTCCCACACACACACAGAGACACACACAGACAGAGGTGAATGGCACTTGCTTTTCCTCCACGCGCTCTGAATACGCAGTCTCAGGCTCACTCTCACTCTCGCCACAGATCGCCTCCCAACACTCTCTCTCACGATCGGCAGAGCCCTGCTGCGACACTGCAAACCTCCGGCGACTTCTCCCACAGCACAGGTAAAAGCCCTTGCTGTTCTTGGGCTTTGCTTGCCACTTCATTTACAGCCAAATACACCCTGGGGCTGCGAGCTTCCCAGCTCCTAGAACTGCCAGCACTGTCTCACTGGCACCATCGGCAGAGCCCTGCTCCAACGCTGCAACCGTCCAGCGCTTTCTCCCACAGCCCAGGTGCCCGATTTGAAAGCTCTTGCTGCTCCTCACCGTCCCGTGGCAGCGCTGTCACACAACTAAGGCAGTAGAACAAGCGGTGGGAGCGACTGCCTGACGTTTTCACTTTGAGAGCTAGTCTGTGCCGAGAGTGAGAGTGAGCTTGAGAACGTGTATTGGGAGTGCTGGGAGGCAAGGCAAAGGCAGATGCCCAGTGTGTGTCCCACACACACACAGAGACACACACAGACAGAGGTGAATGGCACTTGCTTTTCCTCCACGCGCTCTGAATACGCAGTCTCAGGCTCAGTCTCACTCTCAGCACAGATCGCTTCCCACAGGGCAAATGTCCTGCCATTTTGCCCACAGCCAAGGGGACAGCACAGAAAGCTGCTGCTCCTCACCTTCCCTCACCACCGCTTTCGCAGCCAAGCACACACTGCACCTGCGTGCTTGCCCAGCTCCGAACCCTGCCAGCACTCTCTCTCACTGCCCCGACCGGCAGAGCCCTGCTGCGACACTGCAAACCTCCGGCGACTTCTCCCACAGCACAGGTAAAAGCCCTTGCTGTTCTTGGGCTTTGCTTGCCACTTCATTTACAGCCAAATACACCCTGGGGCTGCGAGCTTGCCCAGCTCCTAGAACTGCCAGCACTCTGTCTCACTGGCACCATCGGCAGAGCCCTGCTCCAACGCTGCAACCGTCCAGCGCTTTCTCCCACAGCCCAGGTGCCCGATTTGAAAGCTCTTGCTGCTCCTCACCGTCCCGTGGCAGCGCTGTCACACAACTAAGGCAGTAGAACAAGCGGTGGGAGCGACTGCCCGACGTTTTCACTTTGGGAGCTAGTCTGTGCCGAGAGTGAGAGTGAGCCTGAGAACGTGTATTGTGAGTGCTGGGAGGCAAGGCAAGGACAGATGCCCAGTGTGTGTCCCACACACACACAGAGACACACACAGACAGAGGTGAATGGCACTTGCTTTTCCTCCACGCGCTCTGAATACGCAGTCTCAGGCTCACTCTCACTCTCGCCACAGATCGCCTCCCACAGTGCAAACGTCCTGCCATTTTGCCCACAAGCCAAGGGGACAGCACAGAAAGCTGCAGCTCCTCCAGTGCCTGGAGGAAAGGCAAGTGCAGTCACCATTGTGTGTTCCGCTGCGAAAGCGCTGGCGCGGCAAGGTGAGGAGCACCAAGAACTTTCCGTGCTGGCACTATTGCCGTGGGAGAACGAGCCGGACGTTTGCGGTGTCGGAGCAGGGCTCTGCCGATCGCACCCAGCGGCGCTCCGTCCTCGCTTAACTCCGAACGCTGCCAACACTCTCTCTCACGATCGGCAGAGCCCTGCTGCGACACTGCACACGTCCGGCAAGTTCTCCCACAGCGAAGCTACCAGCACGGAAAGCTCTCGCTCTTCCTCACCTTCCTTTGCCAGAGCTTTCATAGGGCGACACACACCCCCCCAGAGGTGAACGGCACTTGCTTTTCCTCCACGCGCTCTGAATACGCAGTCTCAGGCTCACTCTCACTCTCGGCACAGATCGCTTCCCACAGGGCAAACGTCCTGCCATTTTGCCCACAGCCAAGGGGACAGCACAGAAAGCTGCTGCTCCTCACCTTCCCTCACCACCGCTTTCGCAGCCAAGCACACACTGCACCTGCGTGCTTGCCCAGCTCCGAACCCTGCCAGCACTCTCTCTCACTGCCCCGACCGGCAGAGCCCTGCTGCGACACTGCAAACCTCCGGCGACTTCTCCCACAGCACAGGTAAAAGCCCTTGCTGTTCTTGGGCTTTGCTTGCCACTTCATTTACACCCAAATACACCCTGGGGCTGCGAGCTTGCCCAGCTCCTAGAACTGCCAGCACTCTGTCTCACTGGCACCATCGGCAGAGACCTGCTCCAACGCTGCAACCGTCCAGCGCTTTCTCCCACAGCCCAGGTACCCGCAATGAAAGCTCTTGCTGCTCCTCACCATCCCGTGGCAGCGCTGTCACACAACTAAGGCAGTAGAACAAGCGGTGGGAGCGACTGCCCGACGTTTTCACTTTGGGAGCTAGTCTGTGCCGAGAGTGAGAGTGAGCTTGAGAACGTGTATTGGGAGTGCTGGGAGGCAAGGCAAAGGCAGATGCCCAGTGTGTGTCCCACACACACACAGAGACACACACAGACAGAGGTGAATGGCACTTGCTTTTCCTCCACGCGCTCTGAATACGCAGTCTCAGGCTCACTCTCACTCTCGCCACAGATCGCCTCCCAACACTCTCTCTCACGATCGGCAGAGCCCTGCTGCGACACTGCAAACCTCCGGCGACTTCTCCCACAGCACAGGTAAAAGCCCTTGCTGTTCTTGGGCTTTGCTTGCCACTTCATTTACACCCAAATACACCCTGGGGCTGCGAGCTTGCCCAGCTCCTAGAACTGCCAGCACTCTGTCTCACTGGCACCATCGGCAGAGCCCTGCTCCAACGCTGCAACCGTCCAGCGCTTTCTCCCACAGCCCAGGTGCCCGATTTGAAAGCTCTTGCTGCTCCTCACCATCCCGTGGCAGCGCTGTCACACAACTAAGGCAGTAGAACAAGCGGTGGGAGCGACTGCCCGACGTTTTCACTTTGGGAGCTAGTCTGTGCCGAGAGTGAGAGTGAGCTTGAGAACGTGTATTGGGAGTGCTGGGAGGCAAGGCAAAGGCAGATGCCCAGTGTGTGTCCCCCACACACACAGAGACACACACAGACAGAGGTGAATGGCACTTGCTTTTCCTCCACGCGCTCTGAATACGCAGTCTCAGGCTCACTCTCACTCTCGCCACAGATCGCCTCCCAACACTCTCTCTCACGATCGGCAGAGCCCTGCTGCGACACTGCAAACCTCCGGCGACTTCTCCCACAGCACAGGTAAAAGCCCTTGCTGTTCTTGGGCTTTGCTTGCCACTTCATTTACACCCAAATACACCCTGGGGCTGCGAGCTTCCCAGCTCCTAGAACTGCCAGCACTGTCTCACTGGCACCATCGGCAGAGCCCTGCTCCAACGCTGCAACCGTCCAGCGCTTTCTCCCACAGCCCAGGTGCCCGATTTGAAAGCTCTTGCTGCTCCTCACCGTCCCGTGGCAGCGCTGTCACACAACTAAGGCAGTAGAACAAGCGGTGGGAGCGACTGCCTGACGTTTTCACTTTGAGAGCTAGTCTGTGCCGAGAGTGAGAGTGAGCTTGAGAACGTGTATTGGGAGTGCTGGGAGGCAAGGCAAAGGCAGATGCCCAGTGTGTGTCCCACACACGCACAGAGACACACACAGACAGAGGTGAATGGCACTTGCTTTTCCTCCACGTGCTCTGAATACGCAGTCTCAGGCTCACTCTCACTCTCAGCACAGATCGCTTCCCACAGGGCAAATGTCCTGCCATTTTGCCCACAGCCAAGGGGACAGCACAGAAAGCTGCTGCTCCTCACCTTCCCTCACCACCGCTTTCGCAGCCAAGCACACACTGCACCTGCGTGCTTGCCCAGCTCCGAACCCTGCCAGCACTCTCGCTCACTGCCCCGACCGGCAGAGCCCTGCTGCGACACTGCAAACCTCCGGCGACTTCTCCCACAGCACAGGTAAAAGCCCTTGCTGTTCTTGGGCTTTGCTTGCCACTTCATTTACACCCAAAATACACCCTGGGGCTGCGAGCTTGCCCAGCTCCTAGAACTGCCAGCACTCTGTCTCACTGGCACCATCGGCAGAGCCCTGCTCCAACGCTGCAACCGTCCAGCGCTTTCTCCCACAGCCCAGGTGCCCGATTTGAAAGCTCTTGCTGCTCCTCACCGTCCCGTGGCAGCGCTGTCACACAACTAAGGCAGTAGAACAAGCGGTGGGAGCGACTGCCCGACGTTTTCACTTTGGGAGCTAGTCTGTGCCGAGAGTGAGAGTGAGCTTGAGAACGTGTATTGGGAGTGCTGGGAGGCAAGGCAAAGGCAGATGCCCAGTGTGTGTCCCACACACACACAGAGACACACACAGACAGAGGTGAATGGCACTTGCTTTTCCTCCACGCGCTCTGAATACGCAGTCTCAGGCTCACTCTCACTCTCGCCACAGATCGCCTCCCAAAACTCTCTCTCACGATCGGCAGAGCCCTGCTGCGACACTGCAAACCTCCGGCGACTTCTCCCACAGCACAGGTAAAAGCCCTTGCTGTTCTTGGGCTTTGCTTGCCACTTCATTTACACCCAAATACACCCTGGGGCTGCGAGCTTGCCCAGCTCCTAGAACTGCCAGCACTCTGTCTCACTGGCACCATCGGCAGAGCCCTGCTCCAACGCTGCAACCGTCCAGCGCTTTCTCCCACAGCCCAGGTGCCCGATTTGAAAGCTCTTGCTGCTCCTCACCGTCCCGTGGCAGCGCTGTCACACAACTAAGGCAGTAGAACAAGCGGTGGGAGCGACTGCCCGACGTTTTCACTTTGGGAGCTAGTCTGTGCCGAGAGTGAGAGTGAGCCTGAGAACGTGTATTGTGAGTGCTGGGAGGCAAGGCAAGGACAGATGCCCAGTGTGTGTCCCACACACACACAGAGACACACACAGACAGAGGTGAATGGCACTTGCTTTTCCTCCACGCGCTCTGAATACGCAGTCTCAGGCTCACTCTCACTCTCGCCACAGATCGCCTCCCACAGTGCAAACGTCCTGCCATTTTGCCCACAAGCCAAGGGGACAGCACAGAAAGCTGCAGCTCCTCCAGTGCCTGGAGGAAAGGCAAGTGCAGTCACCATTGTGTGTTCCGCTGCGAAAGCGCTGGCGCGGCAAGGTGAGGAGCACCAAGAACTTTCCGTGCTGGCACTATTGCCGTGGGAGAACGAGCCGGACGTTTGCGGTGTCGGAGCAGGGCTCTGCCGATCGCACCCAGCGGCGCTCCGTCCTCGCTTAACTCCGAACGCTGCCAACACTCTCTCTCACGATCGGCAGAGCCCTGCTGCGACACTGCAAACCTCCGGCAAGTTCTCCCACAGCACAGGTAAAAGCCCTTGCTGTTCTTGGGCTTTGCTTGCCACTTCATTTACAGCCAAATACACCCTGGGGCTGCGAGCTTGCCCAGCTCCTAGAACTGCCAGCACTCTGTCTCACTGGCACCATCGGCAGAGACCTGCTCCAACGCTGCAACCGTCCAGCGCTTTCTCCCACAGCCCAGGTGCCCGATTTGAAAGCTCTTGCTGCTCCTCACCATCCCGTGGCAGCGCTGTCACACAACTAAGGCAGTAGAACAAGCGGTGGGAGCGACTGCCCGACGTTTTCACTTTGGGAGCTAGTCTGTGCCGAGAGTGAGAGTGAGCTTGAGAACGTGTATTGGGAGTGCTGGGAGGCAAGGCAAAGGCAGATGCCCAGTGTGTGTCCCACACACACACAGAGACACACACAGACAGAGGTGAATGGCACTTGCTTTTCCTCCACGCGCTCTGAATACGCAGTCTCAGGCTCACTCTCACTCTCGCCACAGATCGCCTCCCAACACTCTCTCTCACGATCGGCAGAGCCCTGCTGCGACACTGCAAACCTCCGGCGACTTCTCCCACAGCACAGGTAAAAGCCCTTGCTGTTCTTGGGCTTTGCTTGCCACTTCATTTACAGCCAAATACACCCTGGGGCTGCGAGCTTCCCAGCTCCTAGAACTGCCAACACTGTCTCACTGGCACCATCGGCAGAGCCCTGCTCCAACGCTGCAACCGTCCAGCGCTTTCTCCCACAGCCCAGGTGCCCGATTTGAAAGCTCTTGCTGCTCCTCACCGTCCCGTGGCAGCGCTGTCACACAACTAAGGCAGTAGAACAAGCGGTGGGAGCGACTGCCTGACGTTTTCACTTTGAGAGCTAGTCTGTGCCGAGAGTGAGAGTGAGCTTGAGAACGTGTATTGGGAGTGCTGGGAGGCAAGGCAAAGGCAGATGCCCAGTGTGTGTCCCACACACACACAGAGACACACACAGACAGAGGTGAATGGCACTTGCTTTTCCTCCACGCGCTCTGAATACGCAGTCTCAGGCTCACTCTCACTCTCAGCACAGATCGCTTCCCACAGGGCAAATGTCCTGCCATTTTGCCCACAGCCAAGGGGACAGCACAGAAAGCTGCTGCTCCTCACCTTCCCTCACCACCGCTTTCGCAGCCAAGCACACACTGCACCTGCGTGCTTGCCCAGCTCCGAACCCTGCCAGCACTCTCTCTCACTGCCCCGACCGGCAGAGCCCTGCTGCGACACTGCAAACCTCCGGCGACTTCTCCCACAGCACAGGTAAAAGCCCTTGCTGTTCTTGGGCTTTGCTTGCCACTTCATTTACACCCAAATACACCCTGGGGCTGCGAGCTTGCCCAGCTCCTAGAACTGCCAGCACTCTGTCTCACTGGCACCATCGGCAGAGCCCTGCTCCAACGCTGCAACCGTCCAGCGCTTTCTCCCACAGCCCAGGTGCCCGATTTGAAAGCTCTTGCTGCTCCTCACCGTCCCGTGGCAGCGCTGTCACACAACTAAGGCAGTAGAACAAGCGGTGGGAGCGACTGCCCGACGTTTTCACTTTGGGAGCTAGTCTGTGCCGAGAGTGAGAGTGAGCCTGAGAACGTGTATTGTGAGTGCTGGGAGGCAAGGCAAGGACAGATGCCCAGTGTGTGTCCCACACACACACAGAGACACACACAGACAGAGGTGAATGGCACTTGCTTTTCCTCCACGCGCTCTGAATACGCAGTCTCAGGCTCACTCTCACTCTCGCCACAGATCGCCTCCCACAGTGCAAACGTCCTGCCATTTTGCCCACAAGCCAAGGGGACAGCACAGAAAGCTGCAGCTCCTCCAGTGCCTGGAGGAAAGGCAAGTGCAGTCACCATTGTGTGTTCCGCTGCGAAAGCGCTGGCGCGGCAAGGTGAGGAGCACCAAGAACTTTCCGTGCTGGCACTATTGCTGTGGGAGAACGAGCCGGACGTTTGCGGTGTCGGAGCAGGGCTCTGCCGATCGCACCCAGCGGCGCTCCGTCCTCGCTTAACTCCGAACGCTGCCAACACTCTCTCTCACGATCGGCAGAGCCCTGCTGCGACACTGCAAACCTCCGGCAAGTTCTCCCACAGCACAGGTAAAAGCCCTTGCTGTTCTTGGGCTTTGCTTGCCACTTCATTTACACCCAAATACACCCTGGGGCTGCGAGCTTGCCCAGCTCCTAGAACTGCCAGCACTCTGTCTCACTGGCACCATCGGCAGAGACCTGCTCCAACGCTGCAACCGTCCAGCGCTTTCTCCCACAGCCCAGGTGCCCGATTTGAAAGCTCTTGCTGCTCCTCACCATCCCGTGGCAGCGCTGTCACACAACTAAGGCAGTAGAACAAGCGGTGGGAGCGACTGCCCGACGTTTTCACTTTGGGAGCTAGTCTGTGCCGAGAGTGAGAGTGAGCTTGAGAACGTGTATTGGGAGTGCTGGGAGGCAAGGCAAAGGCAGATGCCCAGTGTGTGTCCCACACACACACAGAGACACACACAGACAGAGGTGAATGGCACTTGCTTTTCCTCCACGCGCTCTGAATACGCAGTCTCAGGCTCACTCTCACTCTCGCCACAGATCGCCTCCCAACACTCTCTCTCACGATCGGCAGAGCCCTGCTGCGACACTGCAAACCTCCGGCGACTTCTCCCACAGCACAGGTAAAAGCCCTTGCTGTTCTTGGGCTTTGCTTGCCACTTCATTTACAGCCAAATACACCCTGGGGCTGCGAGCTTCCCAGCTCCTAGAACTGCCAGCACTGTCTCACTGGCACCATCGGCAGAGCCCTGCTCCAACGCTGCAACCGTCCAGCGCTTTCTCCCACAGCCCAGGTGCCCGATTTGAAAGCTCTTGCTGCTCCTCACCGTC
Source organism: Pelecanus crispus (assembly GCF_030463565.1). Lineage (NCBI taxonomy): Eukaryota > Metazoa > Chordata > Aves > Pelecaniformes > Pelecanidae > Pelecanus > Pelecanus crispus. The sequence continues at coordinate 46,687,582 of NC_134647.1, read as the reverse complement.
CCGTGGCAGCGCTGTCACACAACTAAGGCAGTAGAACAAGCGGTGGGAGCGACTGCCTGACGTTTTCACTTTGAGAGCTAGTCTGTGCCGAGAGTGAGAGTGAGCTTGAGAACGTGTATTGGGAGTGCTGGGAGGCAAGGCAAAGGCAGATGCCCAGTGTGTGTCCCACACACGCACAGAGACACACACAGACAGAGGTGAATGGCACTTGCTTTTCCTCCACGCGCTCTGAATACGCAGTCTCAGGCTCACTCTCACTCTCAGCACAGATCGCTTCCCACAGGGCAAATGTCCTGCCATTTTGCCCACAGCCAAGGGGACAGCACAGAAAGCTGCTGCTCCTCACCTTCCCTCACCACCGCTTTCGCAGCCAAGCACACACTGCACCTGCGTGCTTGCCCAGCTCCGAACCCTGCCAGCACTCTCGCTCACTGCCCCGACCGGCAGAGCCCTGCTGCGACACTGCAAACCTCCGGCGACTTCTCCCACAGCACAGGTAAAAGCCCTTGCTGTTCTTGGGCTTTGCTTGCCACTTCATTTACAGCCAAATACACCCTGGGGCTGCGAGCTTGCCCAGCTCCTAGAACTGCCAGCACTCTGTCTCACTGGCACCATCGGCAGAGCCCTGCTCCAACGCTGCAACCGTCCAGCGCTTTCTCCCACAGCCCAGGTGCCCGATTTGAAAGCTCTTGCTGCTCCTCACCGTCCCGTGGCAGCGCTGTCACACAACTAAGGCAGTAGAACAAGCGGTGGGAGCGACTGCCCGACGTTTTCACTTTGGGAGCTAGTCTGTGCCGAGAGTGAGAGTGAGCTTGAGAACGTGTATTGGGAGTGCTGGGAGGCAAGGCAAAGGCAGATGCCCAGTGTGTGTCCCACACACACACAGAGACACACACAGACAGAGGTGAATGGCACTTGCTTTTCCTCCACGCGCTCTGAATACGCAGTCTCAGGCTCACTCACACTCTCGCCACAGATCGCCTCCCAAAACTCTCTCTCACGATCGGCAGAGCCCTGCTGCGACACTGCAAACCTCCGGCGACTTCTCCCACAGCACAGGTAAAAGCCCTTGCTGTTCTTGGGCTTTGCTTGCCACTTCATTTACAGCCAAATACACCCTGGGGCTGCGAGCTTGCCCAGCTCCTAGAACTGCCAGCACTCTGTCTCACTGGCAGCATCGGCAGAGCCCTGCTCCAACGCTGCAACCGTCCAGCGCTTTCTCCCACAGCCCAGGTGCCCGATTTGAAAGCTCTTGCTGCTCCTCACCGTCCCGTGGCAGCGCTGTCACACAACTAAGGCAGTAGAACAAGCGGTGGGAGCGACTGCCCGACGTTTTCACTTTGGGAGCTAGTCTGTGCCGAGAGTGAGAGTGAGCTTGAGAACGTGTATTGGGAGTGCTGGGAGGCAAGGCAAGGACAGATGCCCAGTGTGTGTCCCACACACACACAGAGACACACACAGACAGAGGTGAATGGCACTTGCTTTTCCTCCACGCGCTCTGAATACGCAGTCTCAGGCTCACTCTCACTCTCGCCACAGATCGCCTCCCACAGTGCAAACGTCCTGCCATTTTGCCCACAAGCCAAGGGGACAGCACAGAAAGCTGCAGCTCCTCCAGTGCCTGGAGGAAAGGCAAGTGCAGTCACCATTGTGTGTTCCGCTGCGAAAGCGCTGGCGCGGCAAGGTGAGGAGCACCAAGAACTTTCCGTGCTGGCACTATTGCTGTGGGAGAACGAGCCGGACGTTTGCGGTGTCGGAGCAGGGCTCTGCCGATCGCACCCAGCGGCGCTCCGTCCTCGCTTAACTCCGAACGCTGCCAACACTCTCTCTCACGATCGGCAGAGCCCTGCTGCGACACTGCAAACCTCCGGCAAGTTCTCCCACAGCGAAGCTACCAGCACGGAAAGCTCTCGCTCTTCCTCACCTTCCTTTGCCAGAGCTTTCATAGGGCGACACACACCCCCCCAGAGGTGAACGGCACTTGCTTTTCCTCCACGCGCTCTGAATACGCAGTCTCAGGCTCACTCTCACTCTCGGCACAGATCGCTTCCCACAGGGCAAACGTCCTGCCATTTTGCCCACAGCCAAGGGGACAGCACAGAAAGCTGCTGCTCCTCACCTTCCCTCACCACCGCTTTCGCAGCCAAGCACACACTGCACCTGCGTGCTTGCCCAGCTCCGAACCCTGCCAGCACTCTCTCTCACTGCCCCGACAGGCAGAGCCCTGCTGCGACACTGCAAACCTCCGGCGACTTCTCCCACAGCACAGGTAAAAGCCCTTGCTGTTCTTGGGCTTTGCTTGCCACTTCATTTACAGCCAAATACACCCTGGGGCTGCGAGCTTGCCCAGCTCCTAGAACTGCCAGCACTCTGTCTCACTGGCACCATCGGCAGAGACCTGCTCCAACGCTGCAACCGTCCAGCGCTTTCTCCCACAGCCCAGGTGCCCGATTTGAAAGCTCTTGCTGCTCCTCACCATCCCGTGGCAGCGCTGTCACACAACTAAGGCAGTAGAACAAGCGGTGGGAGCGACTGCCCGACGTTTTCACTTTGGGAGCTAGTCTGTGCCGAGAGTGAGAGTGAGCTTGAGAACGTGTATTGGGAGTGCTGGGAGGCAAGGCAAAGGCAGATGCCCAGTGTGTGTCCCACACACACACAGAGACACACACAGACAGAGGTGAATGGCACTTGCTTTTCCTCCACGCGCTCTGAATACGCAGTCTCAGGCTCACTCTCACTCTCGCCACAGATCGCCTCCCAACACTCTCTCTCACGATCGGCAGAGCCCTGCTGCGACACTGCAAACCTCCGGCGACTTCTCCCACAGCACAGGTAAAAGCCCTTGCTGTTCTTGGGCTTTGCTTGCCACTTCATTTACAGCCAAATACACCCTGGGGCTGCGAGCTTCCCAGCTCCTAGAACTGCCAGCACTGTCTCACTGGCACCATCGGCAGAGCCCTGCTCCAACGCTGCAACCGTCCAGCGCTTTCTCCCACAGCCCAGGTGCCCGATTTGAAAGCTCTTGCTGCTCCTCACCGTCCCGTGGCAGCGCTGTCACACAACTAAGGCAGTAGAACAAGCGGTGGGAGCGACTGCCTGACGTTTTCACTTTGAGAGCTAGTCTGTGCCGAGAGTGAGAGTGAGCTTGAGAACGTGTATTGGGAGTGCTGGGAGGCAAGGCAAAGGCAGATGCCCAGTGTGTGTCCCACACACACACAGAGACACACACAGACAGAGGTGAATGGCACTTGCTTTTCCTCCACGCGCTCTGAATACGCAGTCTCAGGCTCACTCACACTCTCGCCACAGATCGCCTCCCAAAACTCTCTCTCACGATCGGCAGAGCCCTGCTGCGACACTGCAAACCTCCGGCGACTTCTCCCACAGCACAGGTAAAAGCCCTTGCTGTTCTTGGGCTTTGCTTGCCACTTCATTTACACCCAAATACACCCTGGGGCTGCGAGCTTGCCCAGCTCCTAGAACTGCCAGCACTCTGTCTCACTGGCACCATCGGCAGAGCCCTGCTCCAACGCTGCAACCGTCCAGCGCTTTCTCCCACAGCCCAGGTGCCCGATTTGAAAGCTCTTGCTGCTCCTCACCGTCCCGTGGCAGCGCTGTCACACAACTAAGGCAGTAGAACAAGCGGTGGGAGCGACTGCCCGACGTTTTCACTTTGGGAGCTAGTCTGTGCCGAGAGTGAGAGTGAGCCTGAGAACGTGTATTGTGAGTGCTGGGAGGCAAGGCAAGGACAGATGCCCAGTGTGTGTCCCACACACACACAGAGACACACACAGACAGAGGTGAATGGCACTTGCTTTTCCTCCACGCGCTCTGAATACGCAGTCTCAGGCTCACTCTCACTCTCGCCACAGATCGCCTCCCAACACTCTCTCTCACGATCGGCAGAGCCCTGCTGCGACACTGCAAACCTCCGGCGACTTCTCCCACAGCACAGGTAAAAGCCCTTGCTGTTCTTGGGCTTTGCTTGCCACTTCATTTACAGCCAAATACACCCTGGGGCTGCGAGCTTCCCAGCTCCTAGAACTGCCAGCACTGTCTCACTGGCACCATCGGCAGAGCCCTGCTCCAACGCTGCAACCGTCCAGCGCTTTCTCCCACAGCCCAGGTGCCCGATTTGAAAGCTCTTGCTGCTCCTCACCGTCCCGTGGCAGCGCTGTCACACAACTAAGGCAGTAGAACAAGCGGTGGGAGCGACTGCCCGACGTTTTCACTTTGGGAGCTAGTCTGTGCCGAGAGTGAGAGTGAGCCTGAGAACGTGTATTGTGAGTGCTGGGAGGCAAGGCAAGGACAGATGCCCAGTGTGTGTCCCACACACACACAGAGACACACACAGACAGAGGTGAATGGCACTTGCTTTTCCTCCACGCGCTCTGAATACGCAGTCTCAGGCTCACTCTCACTCTCAGCACAGATCGCTTCCCACAGGGCAAATGTCCTGCCATTTTGCCCACAGCCAAGGGGAGGGCACAGAAAGCTGCTGCTCCTCACCTTCCCTCACCACCGCTTTCGCAGCCAAGCACACACTGCACCTGCGTGCTTGCCCAGCTCCGAACCCTGCCAGCACTCTCGCTCACTGCCCCGACCGGCAGAGCCCTGCTGCGACACTGCAAACCTCCGGCGACTTCTCCCACAGCACAGGTAAAAGCCCTTGCTGTTCTTGGGCTTTGCTTGCCACTTCATTTACAGCCAAATACACCCTGGGGCTGCGAGCTTGCCCAGCTCCTAGAACTGCCAGCACTCTGTCTCACTGGCACCATCGGCAGAGCCCTGCTCCAACGCTGCAACCGTCCAGCGCTTTCTCCCACAGCCCAGGTGCCCGATTTGAAAGCTCTTGCTGCTCCTCACCGTCCCGTGGCAGCGCTGTCACACAACTAAGGCAGTAGAACAAGCGGTGGGAGCGACTGCCCGACGTTTTCACTTTGGGAGCTAGTCTGTGCCGAGAGTGAGAGTGAGCTTGAGAACGTGTATTGGGAGTGCTGGGAGGCAAGGCAAAGGCAGATGCCCAGTGTGTGTCCCACACACACACAGAGACACACACAGACAGAGGTGAATGGCACTTGCTTTTCCTCCACACGCTCTGAATACGCAGTCTCAGGCTCACTCTCACTCTCGCCACAGATCGCCTCCCAAAACTCTCTCTCACGATCGGCAGAGCCCTGCTGCGACACTGCAAACCTCCGGCGACTTCTCCCACAGCACAGGTAAAAGCCCTTGCTGTTCTTGGGCTTTGCTTGCCACTTCATTTACACCCAAATACACCCTGGGGCTGCGAGCTTGCCCAGCTCCTAGAACTGCCAGCACTCTGTCTCACTGGCACCATCGGCAGAGCCCTGCTCCAACGCTGCAACCGTCCAGCGCTTTCTCCCACAGCCCAGGTGCCCGATTTGAAAGCTCTTGCTGCTCCTCACCGTCCCGTGGCAGCGCTGTCACACAACTAAGGCAGTAGAACAAGCGGTGGGAGCGACTGCCCGACGTTTTCACTTTGGGAGCTAGTCTGTGCCGAGAGTGAGAGTGAGCCTGAGAACGTGTATTGTGAGTGCTGGGAGGCAAGGCAAGGACAGATGCCCAGTGTGTGTCCCACACACACACAGAGACACACACAGACAGAGGTGAATGGCACTTGCTTTTCCTCCACGCGCTCTGAATACGCAGTCTCAGGCTCACTCTCACTCTCGCCACAGATCGCCTCCCACAGTGCAAACGTCCTGCCATTTTGCCCACAAGCCAAGGGGACAGCACAGAAAGCTGCAGCTCCTCCAGTGCCTGGAGGAAAGGCAAGTGCAGTCACCATTGTGTGTTCCGCTGCGAAAGCGCTGGCGCGGCAAGGTGAGGAGCACCAAGAACTTTCCGTGCTGGCACTATTGCTGTGGGAGAACGAGCCGGACGTTTGCGGTGTCGGAGCAGGGCTCTGCCGATCGCACCCAGCGGCGCTCCGTCCTCGCTTAACTCCGAACGCTGCCAACACTCTCTCTCACGATCGGCAGAGCCCTGCTGCGACACTGCAAACCTCCGGCAAGTTCTCCCACAGCACAGGTAAAAGCCCTTGCTGTTCTTGGGCTTTGCTTGCCACTTCATTTACAGCCAAATACACCCTGGGGCTGCGAGCTTGCCCAGCTCCTAGAACTGCCAGCACTCTGTCTCACTGGCACCATCGGCAGAGCCCTGCTCCAACGCTGCAACCGTCCAGCGCTTTCTCCCACAGCCCAGGTGCCCGATTTGAAAGCTCTTGCTGCTCCTCACCGTCCCGTGGCAGCGCTGTCACACAACTAAGGCAGTAGAACAAGCGGTGGGAGCGACTGCCCGACGTTTTCACTTTGGGAGCTAGTCTGTGCCGAGAGTGAGAGTGAGCTTGAGAACGTGTATTGGGAGTGCTGGGAGGCAAGGCAAAGGCAGATGCCCAGTGTGTGTCCCACACACACACAGAGACACACACAGACAGAGGTGAATGGCACTTGCTTTTCCTCCACACGCTCTGAATACGCAGTCTCAGGCTCACTCTCACTCTCGCCACAGATCGCCTCCCAAAACTCTCTCTCACGATCGGCAGAGCCCTGCTGCGACACTGCAAACCTCCGGCGACTTCTCCCACAGCACAGGTAAAAGCCCTTGCTGTTCTTGGGCTTTGCTTGCCACTTCATTTACACCCAAATACACCCTGGGGCTGCGAGCTTGCCCAGCTCCTAGAACTGCCAGCACTCTGTCTCACTGGCACCATCGGCAGAGCCCTGCTCCAACGCTGCAACCGTCCAGCGCTTTCTCCCACAGCCCAGGTGCCCGATTTGAAAGCTCTTGCTGCTCCTCACCGTCCCGTGGCAGCGCTGTCACACAACTAAGGCAGTAGAACAAGCGGTGGGAGCGACTGCCCGACGTTTTCACTTTGGGAGCTAGTCTGTGCCGAGAGTGAGAGTGAGCCTGAGAACGTGTATTGGGAGTGCTGGGAGGCAAGGCAAGGACAGATGCCCAGTGTGTGTCCCACACACACACAGAGACACACACAGACAGAGGTGAATGGCACTTGCTTTTCCTCCACGCGCTCTGAATACGCAGTCTCAGGCTCACTCTCACTCTCGCCACAGATCGCCTCCCACAGTGCAAACGTCCTGCCATTTTGCCCACAAGCCAAGGGGACAGCACAGAAAGCTGCAGCTCCTCCAGTGCCTGGAGGAAAGGCAAGTGCAGTCACCATTGTGTGTTCCGCTGCGAAAGCGCTGGCGCGGCAAGGTGAGGAGCACCAAGAACTTTCCGTGCTGGCACTATTGCTGTGGGAGAACGAGCCGGACGTTTGCGGTGTCGGAGCAGGGCTCTGCCGATCGCACCCAGCGGCGCTCCGTCCTCGCTTAACTCCGAACGCTGCCAACACTCTCTCTCACGATCGGCAGAGCCCTGCTGCGACACTGCAAACCTCCGGCAAGTTCTCCCACAGCACAGGTAAAAGCCCTTGCTGTTCTTGGGCTTTGCTTGCCACTTCATTTACAGCCAAATACACCCTGGGGCTGCGAGCTTGCCCAGCTCCTAGAACTGCCAGCACTCTGTCTCACTGGCACCATCGGCAGAGACCTGCTCCAACGCTGCAACCGTCCAGCGCTTTCTCCCACAGCCCAGGTGCCCGATTTGAAAGCTCTTGCTGCTCCTCACCGTCCCGTGGCAGCGCTGTCACACAACTAAGGCAGTAGAACAAGCGGTGGGAGCGACTGCCCGACGTTTTCACTTTGGGAGCTAGTCTGTGCCGAGAGTGAGAGTGAGCTTGAGAACGTGTATTGGGAGTGCTGGGAGGCAAGGCAAAGGCAGATGCCCAGTGTGTGTCCCACACACACACAGAGACACACACAGACAGAGGTGAATGGCACTTGCTTTTCCTCCACGCGCTCTGAATACGCAGTCTCAGGCTCACTCTCACTCTCGCCACAGATCGCCTCCCAACACTCTCTCTCACGATCGGCAGAGCCCTGCTGCGACACTGCAAACCTCCGGCGACTTCTCCCACAGCACAGGTAAAAGCCCTTGCTGTTCTTGGGCTTTGCTTGCCACTTCATTTACAGCCAAATACACCCTGGGGCTGCGAGCTTCCCAGCTCCTAGAACTGCCAGCACTGTCTCACTGGCACCATCGGCAGAGCCCTGCTCCAACGCTGCAACCGTCCAGCGCTTTCTCCCACAGCCCAGGTGCCCGATTTGAAAGCTCTTGCTGCTCCTCACCGTCCCGTGGCAGCGCTGTCACACAACTAAGGCAGTAGAACAAGCGGTGGGAGCGACTGCCTGACGTTTTCACTTTGAGAGCTAGTCTGTGCCGAGAGTGAGAGTGAGCTTGAGAACGTGTATTGGGAGTGCTGGGAGGCAAGGCAAAGGCAGATGCCCAGTGTGTGTCCCACACACACACAGAGACACACACAGACAGAGGTGAATGGCACTTGCTTTTCCTCCACGCGCTCTGAATACGCAGTCTCAGGCTCACTCTCACTCTCAGCACAGATCGCTTCCCACAGGGCAAATGTCCTGCCATTTTGCCCACAGCCAAGGGGACAGCACAGAAAGCTGCTGCTCCTCACCTTCCCTCACCACCGCTTTCGCAGCCAAGCACACACTGCACCTGCGTGCTTGCCCAGCTCCGAACCCTGCCAGCACTCTCTCTCACTGCCCCGACCGGCAGAGCCCTGCTGCGACACTGCAAACCTCCGGCGACTTCTCCCACAGCACAGGTAAAAGCCCTTGCTGTTCTTGGGCTTTGCTTGCCACTTCATTTACACCCAAATACACCCTGGGGCTGCGAGCTTGCCCAGCTCCTAGAACTGCCAGCACTCTGTCTCACTGGCACCATCGGCAGAGCCCTGCTCCAACGCTGCAACCGTCCAGCGCTTTCTCCCACAGCCCAGGTGCCCGATTTGAAAGCTCTTGCTGCTCCTCACCGTCCCGTGGCAGCGCTGTCACACAACTAAGGCAGTAGAACAAGCGGTGGGAGCGACTGCCCGACGTTTTCACTTTGGGAGCTAGTCTGTGCCGAGAGTGAGAGTGAGCTTGAGAACGTGTATTGGGAGTGCTGGGAGGCAAGGCAAAGGCAGATGCCCAGTGTGTGTCCCACACACACACAGAGACACACACAGACAGAGGTGAATGGCACTTGCTTTTCCTCCACACGCTCTGAATACGCAGTCTCAGGCTCACTCTCACTCTCGCCACAGATCGCCTCCCAAAACTCTCTCTCACGATCGGCAGAGCCCTGCTGCGACACTGCAAACCTCCGGCGACTTCTCCCACAGCACAGGTAAAAGCCCTTGCTGTTCTTGGGCTTTGCTTGCCACTTCATTTACACCCAAATACACCCTGGGGCTGCGAGCTTGCCCAGCTCCTAGAACTGCCAGCACTCTGTCTCACTGGCACCATCGGCAGAGCCCTGCTCCAACGCTGCAACCGTCCAGCGCTTTCTCCCACAGCCCAGGTGCCCGATTTGAAAGCTCTTGCTGCTCCTCACCGTCCCGTGGCAGCGCTGTCACACAACTAAGGCAGTAGAACAAGCGGTGGGAGCGACTGCCCGACGTTTTCACTTTGGGAGCTAGTCTGTGCCGAGAGTGAGAGTGAGCCTGAGAACGTGTATTGTGAGTGCTGGGAGGCAAGGCAAGGACAGATGCCCAGTGTGTGTCCCACACACACACAGAGACACACACAGACAGAGGTGAATGGCACTTGCTTTTCCTCCACGCGCTCTGAATACGCAGTCTCAGGCTCACTCTCACTCTCAGCACAGATCGCTTCCCACAGGGCAAATGTCCTGCCATTTTGCCCACAGCCAAGGGGACAGCACAGAAAGCTGCTGCTCCTCACCTTCCCTCACCACCGCTTTCGCAGCCAAGCACACACTGCACCCGCGTGCTTGCCCAGCTCCGAACCCTGCCAGCACTCTCTCTCACTGCCCCGACCGGCAGAGCCCTGCTGCGACACTGCAAACCTCCGGCGACTTCTCCCACAGCACAGGTAAAAGCCCTTGCTGTTCTTGGGCTTTGCTTGCCACTTCATTTACACCCAAATACACCCTGGGGCTGCGAGCTTGCCCAGCTCCTAGAACTGCCAGCACTCTGTCTCACTGGCACCATCGGCAGAGCCCTGCTCCAACGCTGCAACCGTCCAGCGCTTTCTCCCACAGCCCAGGTGCCCGATTTGAAAGCTCTTGCTGCTCCTCACCGTCCCGTGGCAGCGCTGTCACACAACTAAGGCAGTAGAACAAGCGGTGGGAGCGACTGCCCGACGTTTTCACTTTGGGAGCTAGTCTGTGCCGAGAGTGAGAGTGAGCCTGAGAACGTGTATTGTGAGTGCTGGGAGGCAAGGCAAGGACAGATGCCCAGTGTGTGTCCCACACACACACAGAGACACACACAGACAGAGGTGAATGGCACTTGCTTTTCCTCCACGCGCTCTGAATACGCAGTCTCAGGCTCACTCTCACTCTCGCCACAGATCGCCTCCCACAGTGCAAACGTCCTGCCATTTTGCCCACAAGCCAAGGGGACAGCACAGAAAGCTGCAGCTCCTCCAGTGCCTGGAGGAAAGGCAAGTGCAGTCACCATTGTGTGTTCCGCTGCGAAAGCGCTGGCGCGGCAAGGTGAGGAGCACCAAGAACTTTCCGTGCTGGCACTATTGCTGTGGGAGAACGAGCCGGACGTTTGCGGTGTCGGAGCAGGGCTCTGCCGATCGCACCCAGCGGCGCTCCGTCCTCGCTTAACTCCGAACGCTGCCAACACTCTCTCTCACGATCGGCAGAGCCCTGCTGCGACACTGCAAACCTCCGGCAAGTTCTCCCACAGCACAGGTAAAAGCCCTTGCTGTTCTTGGGCTTTGCTTGCCACTTCATTTACAGCCAAATACACCCTGGGGCTGCGAGCTTGCCCAGCTCCTAGAACTGCCAGCACTCTGTCTCACTGGCACCATCGGCAGAGACCTGCTCCAACGCTGCAACCGTCCAGCGCTTTCTCCCACAGCCCAGGTGCCCGATTTGAAAGCTCTTGCTGCTCCTCACCATCCCGTGGCAGCGCTGTCACACAACTAAGGCAGTAGAACAAGCGGTGGGAGCGACTGCCCGACGTTTTCACTTTGGGAGCTAGTCTGTGCCGAGAGTGAGAGTGAGCTTGAGAACGTGTATTGGGAGTGCTGGGAGGCAAGGCAAAGGCAGATGCCCAGTGTGTGTCCCACACACACACAGAGACACACACAGACAGAGGTGAATGGCACTTGCTTTTCCTCCACGCGCTCTGAATACGCAGTCTCAGGCTCACTCTCACTCTCGCCACAGATCGCCTCCCAACACTCTCTCTCACGATCGGCAGAGCCCTGCTGCGACACTGCAAACCTCCGGCGACTTCTCCCACAGCACAGGTAAAAGCCCTTGCTGTTCTTGGGCTTTGCTTGCCACTTCATTTACACCCAAATACACCCTGGGGCTGCGAGCTTCCCAGCTCCTAGAACTGCCAGCACTGTCTCACTGGCACCATCGGCAGAGCCCTGCTCCAACGCTGCAACCGTCCAGCGCTTTCTCCCACAGCCCAGGTGCCCGATTTGAAAGCTCTTGCTGCTCCTCACCGTCCCGTGGCAGCGCTGTCACACAGCTAAGGCAGTAGAACAAGCGGTGGGAGCGACTGCCTGACGTTTTCACTTTGAGAGCTAGTCTGTGCCGAGAGTGAGAGTGAGCTTGAGAACGTGTATTGGGAGTGCTGGGAGGCAAGGCAAAGGCAGATGCCCAGTGTGTGTCCCACACACGCACAGAGACACACACAGACAGAGGTGAATGGCACTTGCTTTTCCTCCACGCGCTCTGAATACGCAGTCTCAGGCTCACTCTCACTCTCAGCACAGATCGCTTCCCACAGGGCAAATGTCCTGCCATTTTGCCCACAGCCAAGGGGACAGCACAGAAAGCTGCTGCTCCTCACCTTCCCTCACCACCGCTTTCGCAGCCAAGCACACACTGCACCTGCGTGCTTGCCCAGCTCCGAACCCTGCCAGCACTCTCGCTCACTGCCCCGACCGGCAGAGCCCTGCTGCGACACTGCAAACCTCCGGCGACTTCTCCCACAGCACAGGTAAAAGCCCTTGCTGTTCTTGGGCTTTGCTTGCCACTTCATTTACACCCAAATACACCCTGGGGCTGCGAGCTTGCCCAGCTCCTAGAACTGCCAGCACTCTGTCTCACTGGCACCATCGGCAGAGCCCTGCTCCAACGCTGCAACCGTCCAGCGCTTTCTCCCACAGCCCAGGTGCCCGATTTGAAAGCTCTTGCTGCTCCTCACCGTCCCGTGGCAGCGCTGTCACACAACTAAGGCAGTAGAACAAGCGGTGGGAGCGACTGCCCGACGTTTTCACTTTGGGAGCTAGTCTGTGCCGAGAGTGAGAGTGAGCTTGAGAACGTGTATTGGGAGTGCTGGGAGGCAAGGCAAAGGCAGATGCCCAGTGTGTGTCCCACACACACACCGAGACACACACAGACAGAGGTGAATGGCACTTGCTTTTCCTCCACGCGCTCTGAATACGCAGTCTCAGGCTCACTCACACTCTCGCCACAGATCGCCTCCCAAAACTCTCTCTCACGATCGGCAGAGCCCTGCTGCGACACTGCAAACCTCCGGCGACTTCTCCCACAGCACAGGTAAAAGCCCTTGCTGTTCTTGGGCTTTGCTTGCCACTTCATTTACAGCCAAATACACCCTGGGGCTGCGAGCTTGCCCAGCTCCTAGAACTGCCAGCACTCTGTCTCACTGGCACCATCGGCAGAGCCCTGCTCCAACGCTGCAACCGTCCAGCGCTTTCTCCCACAGCCCAGGTGCCCGATTTGAAAGCTCTTGCTGCTCCTCACCGTCCCGTGGCAGCGCTGTCACACAACTAAGGCAGTAGAACAAGCGGTGGGAGCGACTGCCCGACGTTTTCACTTTGGGAGCTAGTCTGTGCCGAGAGTGAGAGTGAGCTTGAGAACGTGTATTGGGAGTGCTGGGAGGCAAGGCAAGGACAGATGCCCAGTGTGTGTCCCACACACACACAGAGACACACACAGACAGAGGTGAATGGCACTTGCTTTTCCTCCACGCGCTCTGAATACGCAGTCTCAGGCTCACTCTCACTCTCGCCACAGATCGCCTCCCACAGTGCAAACATCCTGCCATTTTGCCCACAAGCCAAGGGGACAGCACAGAAAGCTGCAGCTCCTCCAGTGCCTGGAGGAAAGGCAAGTGCAGTCACCATTGTGTGTTCCGCTGCGAAAGCGCTGGCGCGGCAAGGTGAGGAGCACCAAGAACTTTCCGTGCTGGCACTATTGCTGTGGGAGAACGAGCCGGACGTTTGCGGTGTCGGAGCAGGGCTCTGCCGATCGCACCCAGCGGCGCTCCGTCCTCGCTTAACTCCGAACGCTGCCAACACTCTCTCTCACGATCGGCAGAGCCCTGCTGCGACACTGCACACGTCCGGCAAGTTCTCCCACAGCGAAGCTACCAGCATGGAAAGCTCTCGCTCTTCCTCACCTTCCTTTGCCAGAGCTTTCATAGGGCGACACACACCCCCCCAGAGGTGAACGGCACTTGCTTTTCCTCCACGCGCTCTGAATACGCAGTCTCAGGCTCACTCTCACTCTCGGCACAGATCGCTTCCCACAGGGCAAACGTCCTGCCATTTTGCCCACAGCCAAGGGGACAGCACAGAAAGCTGCTGCTCCTCACCTTCCCTCACCACCGCTTTCGCAGCCAAGCACACACTGCACCTGCGTGCTTGCCCAGCTCCGAACCCTGCCAGCACTCTCTCTCACTGCCCCGACAGGCAGAGCCCTGCTGCGACACTGCAAACCTCCGGCGACTTCTCCCACAGCACAGGTAAAAGCCCTTGCTGTTCTTGGGCTTTGCTTGCCACTTCATTTACAGCCAAATACACCCTGGGGCTGCGAGCTTGCCCAGCTCCTAGAACTGCCAGCACTCTGTCTCACTGGCACCATCGGCAGAGACCTGCTCCAACGCTGCAACCGTCCAGCGCTTTCTCCCACAGCCCAGGTGCCCGATTTGAAAGCTCTTGCTGCTCCTCACCATCCCCGTGGCAGCGCTGTCACACAACTAAGGCAGTAGAACAAGCGGTGGGAGCGACTGCCCGACGTTTTCACTTTGGGAGCTAGTCTGTGCCGAGAGTGAGAGTGAGCTTGAGAACGTGTATTGGGAGTGCTGGGAGGCAAGGCAAAGGCAGATGCCCAGTGTGTGTCCCACACACACACAGAGACACACACAGACAGAGGTGAATGGCACTTGCTTTTCCTCCACGCGCTCTGAATACGCAGTCTCAGGCTCACTCTCACTCTCGCCACAGATCGCCTCCCAACACTCTCTCTCACGATCGGCAGAGCCCTGCTGCGACACTGCAACCTCCGGCAAGTTCTCCCACAGCACAGGTAAAAGCCCTTGCTGTTCTTGGGCTTTGCTTGCCACTTCATTTACACCCAAATACACCCTGGGGCTGCGAGCTTCCCAGCTCCTAGAACTGCCAGCACTGTCTCACTGGCACCATCGGCAGAGCCCTGCTCCAACGCTGCAACCGTCCAGCGCTTTCTCCCACAGCCCAGGTGCCCGATTTGAAAGCTCTTGCTGCTCCTCACCGTCCCGTGGCAGCGCTGTCACACAACTAAGGCAGTAGAACAAGCGGTGGGAGCGACTGCCTGACGTTTTCACTTTGAGAGCTAGTCTGTGCCGAGAGTGAGAGTGAGCTTGAGAACGTGTATTGGGAGTGCTGGGAGGCAAGGCAAAGGCAGATGCCCAGTGTGTGTCCCACACACACACAGAGACACACACAGACAGAGGTGAATGGCACTTGCTTTTCCTCCACGCGCTCTGAATACGCAGTCTCAGGCTCACTCTCACTCTCAGCACAGATCGCTTCCCACAGGGCAAATGTCCTGCCATTTTGCCCACAGCCAAGGGGACAGCACAGAAAGCTGATGCTCCTCACCTTCCCTCACCACCGCTTTCGCAGCCAAGCACACACTGCACCTGCGTGCTTGCCCAGCTCCGAACCCTGCCAGCACTCTCTCTCACTGCCCCGACCGGCAGAGCCCTGCTGCGACACTGCAAACCTCCGGCGACTTCTCCCACAGCACAGGTAAAAGCCCTTGCTGTTCTTGGGCTTTGCTTGCCACTTCATTTACAGCCAAATACACCCTGGGGCTGCGAGCTTGCCCAGCTCCTAGAACTGCCAGCACTCTGTCTCACTGGCACCATCGGCAGAGCCCTGCTCCAACGCTGCAACCGTCCAGCGCTTTCTCCCACAGCCCAGGTGCCCGATTTGAAAGCTCTTGCTGCTCCTCACCGTCCCGTGGCAGCGCTGTCACACAACTAAGGCAGTAGAACAAGCGGTGGGAGCGACTGCCCGACGTTTTCACTTTGGGAGCTAGTCTGTGCCGAGAGTGAGAGTGAGCCTGAGAACGTGTATTGTGAGTGCTGGGAGGCAAGGCAAGGACAGATGCCCAGTGTGTGTCCCACACACACACAGAGACACACACAGACAGAGGTGAATGGCACTTGCTTTTCCTCCACGCGCTCTGAATACGCAGTCTCAGGCTCACTCTCACTCTCGCCACAGATCGCCTCCCACAGTGCAAACGTCCTGCCATTTTGCCCACAAGCCAAGGGGACAGCACAGAAAGCTGCAGCTCCTCCAGTGCCTGGAGGAAAGGCAAGTGCAGTCACCATTGTGTGTTCCGCTGCGAAAGCGCTGGCGCGGCAAGGTGAGGAGCACCAAGAACTTTCCGTGCTGGCACTATTGCTGTGGGAGAACGAGCCGGACGTTTGCGGTGTCGGAGCAGGGCTCTGCCGATCGCACCCAGCGGCGCTCCGTCCTCGCTTAACTCCGAACGCTGCCAACACTCTCTCTCACGATCGGCAGAGCCCTGCTGTGACACTGCACACGTCCGGCAAGTTCTCCCACAGCGAAGCTACCAGCACGGAAAGCTCTCGCTCTTCCTCACCTTCCTTTGCCAGAGCTTTCATAGGGCGACACACACCCCCCCCAGAGGTGAACGGCACTTGCTTTTCCTCCACGCGCTCTGAATACGCAGTCTCAGGCTCACTCTCACTCTCGGCACAGATCGCTTCCCACAGGGCAAACGTCCTGCCATTTTGCCCACAGCCAAGGGGACAGCACAGAAAGCTGCTGCTCCTCACCTTCCCTCACCACCGCTTTCGCAGCCAAGCACACACTGCACCTGCGTGCTTGCCCAGCTCCGAACCCTGCCAGCACTCTCTCTCACTGCCCCGACAGGCAGAGCCCTGCTGCGACACTGCAAACCTCCGGCGACTTCTCCCACAGCACAGGTAAAAGCCCTTGCTGTTCTTGGGCTTTGCTTGCCACTTCATTTACAGCCAAATACACCCTGGGGCTGCGAGCTTGCCCAGCTCCTAGAACTGCCAGCACTCTGTCTCACTGGCACCATCGGCAGAGACCTGCTCCAACGCTGCAACCGTCCAGCGCTTTCTCCCACAGCCCAGGTGCCCGCACTGAAAGCTCTTGCTGCTCCTCACCATCCCGTGGCAGCGCTGTCACACAACTAAGGCAGTAGAACAAGCGGTGGGAGCGACTGCCCGACGTTTTCACTTTGGGAGCTAGTCTGTGCCGAGAGTGAGAGTGAGCTTGAGAACGTGTATTGGGAGTGCTGGGAGGCAAGGCAAAGGCAGATGCCCAGTGTGTGTCCCACACACACACAGAGACACACACAGACAGAGGTGAATGGCACTTGCTTTTCCTCCACGCGCTCTGAATACGCAGTCTCAGGCTCACTCTCACTCTCGCCACAGATCGCCTCCCAACACTCTCTCTCACGATCGGCAGAGCCCTGCTGCGACACTGCAAACCTCCGGCGACTTCTCCCACAGCACAGGTAAAAGCCCTTGCTGTTCTTGGGCTTTGCTTGCCACTTCATTTACAGCCAAATACACCCTGGGGCTGCGAGCTTCCCAGCTCCTAGAACTGCCAGCACTGTCTCACTGGCACCATCGGCAGAGCCCTGCTCCAACGCTGCAACCGTCCAGCGCTTTCTCCCACAGCCCAGGTGCCCGATTTGAAAGCTCTTGCTGCTCCTCACCGTCCCGTGGCAGCGCTGTCACACAACTAAGGCAGTAGAACAAGCGGTGGGAGCGACTGCCTGACGTTTTCACTTTGAGAGCTAGTCTGTGCCGAGAGTGAGAGTGAGCTTGAGAACGTGTATTGGGAGTGCTGGGAGGCAAGGCAAAGGCAGATGCCCAGTGTGTGTCCCACACACGCACAGAGACACACACAGACAGAGGTGAATGGCACTTGCTTTTCCTCCACGCGCTCTGAATACGCAGTCTCAGGCTCACTCTCACTCTCAGCACAGATCGCTTCCCACAGGGCAAATGTCCTGCCATTTTGCCCACAGCCAAGGGGACAGCACAGAAAGCTGCTGCTCCTCACCTTCCCTCACCACCGCTTTCGCAGCCAAGCACACACTGCACCTGCGTGCTTGCCCAGCTCCGAACCCTGCCAGCACTCTCGCTCACTGCCCCGACCGGCAGAGCCCTGCTGCGACACTGCAAACCTCCGGCGACTTCTCCCACAGCACAGGTAAAAGCCCTTGCTGTTCTTGGGCTTTGCTTGCCACTTCATTTACACCCAAATACACCCTGGGGCTGCGAGCTTGCCCAGCTCCTAGAACTGCCAGCACTCTGTCTCACTGGCACCATCGGCAGAGCCCTGCTCCAACGCTGCAACCGTCCAGCGCTTTCTCCCACAGCCCAGGTGCCCGATTTGAAAGCTCTTGCTGCTCCTCACCGTCCCATGGCAGCGCTGTCACACAACTAAGGCAGTAGAACAAGCGGTGGGAGCGACTGCCCGATGTTTTCACTTTGGGAGCTAGTCTGTGCCGAGAGTGAGAGTGAGCTTGAGAACGTGTATTGGGAGTGCTGGGAGGCAAGGCAAAGGCAGATGCCCAGTGTGTGTCCCACACACACACAGAGACACACACAGACAGAGGTGAATGGCACTTGCTTTTCCTCCACGCGCTCTGAATACGCAGTCTCAGGCTCACTCACACTCTCGCCACAGATCGCCTCCCAAAACTCTCTCTCACGATCGGCAGAGCCCTGCTGCGACACTGCAAACCTCCGGCGACTTCTCCCACAGCACAGGTAAAAGCCCTTGCTGTTCTTGGGCTTTGCTTGCCACTTCATTTACACCCAAATACACCCTGGGGCTGCGAGCTTGCCCAGCTCCTAGAACTGCCAGCACTCTGTCTCACTGGCACCATCGGCAGAGCCCTGCTCCAACGCTGCAACCGTCCAGCGCTTTCTCCCACAGCCCAGGTGCCCGATTTGAAAGCTCTTGCTGCTCCTCACCGTCCCGTGGCAGCGCTGTCACACAACTAAGGCAGTAGAACAAGCGGTGGGAGCGACTGCCCGACGTTTTCACTTTGGGAGCTAGTCTGTGCCGAGAGTGAGAGTGAGCCTGAGAACGTGTATTGTGAGTGCTGGGAGGCAAGGCAAGGACAGATGCCCAGTGTGTGTCCCACACACACACAGAGACACACACAGACAGAGGTGAATGGCACTTGCTTTTCCTCCACGCGCTCTGAATACGCAGTCTCAGGCTCACTCTCACTCTCGCCACAGATCGCCTCCCACAGTGCAAACGTCCTGCCATTTTGCCCACAAGCCAAGGGGACAGCACAGAAAGCTGCAGCTCCTCCAGTGCCTGGAGGAAAGGCAAGTGCAGTCACCATTGTGTGTTCCGCTGCGAAAGCGCTGGCGCGGCAAGGTGAGGAGCACCAAGAACTTTCCGTGCTGGCACTATTGCTGTGGGAGAACGAGCCGGACGTTTGCGGTGTCGGAGCAGGGCTCTGCCGATCGCACCCAGCGGCGCTCCGTCCTCGCTTAACTCCGAACGCTGCCAACACTCTCTCTCACGATCGGCAGAGCCCTGCTGCGACACTGCAAACCTCCGGCAAGTTCTCCCACAGCACAGGTAAAAGCCCTTGCTGTTCTTGGGCTTTGCTTGCCACTTCATTTACAGCCAAATACACCCTGGGGCTGCGAGCTTGCCCAGCTCCTAGAACTGCCAGCACTCTGTCTCACTGGCACCATCGGCAGAGACCTGCTCCAACGCTGCAACCGTCCAGCGCTTTCTCCCACAGCCCAGGTGCCCGATTTGAAAGCTCTTGCTGCTCCTCACCGTCCCGTGGCAGCGCTGTCACACAACTAAGGCAGTAGAACAAGCGGTGGGAGCGACTGCCTGACGTTTTCACTTTGAGAGCTAGTCTGTGCCGAGAGTGAGAGTGAGCTTGAGAACGTGTATTGGGAGTGCTGGGAGGCAAGGCAAAGGCAGATGCCCAGTGTGTGTCCCACACACGCACAGAGACACACACAGACAGAGGTGAATGGCACTTGCTTTTCCTCCACGCGCTCTGAATACGCAGTCTCAGGCTCACTCTCACTCTCAGCACAGATCGCTTCCCACAGGGCAAATGTCCTGCCATTTTGCCCACAGCCAAGGGGACAGCACAGAAAGCTGCTGCTCCTCACCTTCCCTCACCACCGCTTTCGCAGCCAAGCACACACTGCACCTGCGTGCTTGCCCAGCTCCGAACCCTGCCAGCACTCTCTCTCACTGCCCCGACCGGCAGAGCCCTGCTGCGACACTGCAAACCTCCGGCGACTTCTCCCACAGCACAGGTAAAAGCCCTTGCTGTTCTTGGGCTTTGCTTGCCACTTCATTTACACCCAAATACACCCTGGGGCTGCGAGCTTGCCCAGCTCCTAGAACTGCCAGCACTCTGTCTCACTGGCACCATCGGCAGAGCCCTGCTCCAACGCTGCAACCGTCCAGCGCTTTCTCCCACAGCCCAGGTGCCCGATTTGAAAGCTCTTGCTGCTCCTCACCGTCCCGTGGCAGCGCTGTCACACAACTAAGGCAGTAGAACAAGCGGTGGGAGCGACTGCCCGACGTTTTCACTTTGGGAGCTAGTCTGTGCCGAGAGTGAGAGTGAGCTTGAGAACGTGTATTGGGAGTGCTGGGAGGCAAGGCAAAGGCAGATGCCCAGTGTGTGTCCCACACACACACAGAGACACACACAGACAGAGGTGAATGGCACTTGCTTTTCCTCCACGCGCTCTGAATACGCAGTCTCAGGCTCACTCACACTCTCGCCACAGATCGCCTCCCAAAACTCTCTCTCACGATCGGCAGAGCCCTGCTGCGACACTGCAAACCTCCGGCGACTTCTCCCACAGCACAGGTAAAAGCCCTTGCTGTTCTTGGGCTTTGCTTGCCACTTCATTTACACCCAAATACACCCTGGGGCTGCGAGCTTGCCCAGCTCCTAGAACTGCCAGCACTCTGTCTCACTGGCACCATCGGCAGAGCCCTGCTCCAACGCTGCAACCGTCCAGCGCTTTCTCCCACAGCCCAGGTGCCCGATTTGAAAGCTCTTGCTGCTCCTCACCGTCCCGTGGCAGCGCTGTCACACAACTAAGGCAGTAGAACAAGCGGTGGGAGCGACTGCCCGACGTTTTCACTTTGGGAGCTAGTCTGTGCCGAGAGTGAGAGTGAGCCTGAGAACGTGTATTGTGAGTGCTGGGAGGCAAGGCAAGGACAGATGCCCAGTGTGTGTCCCACACACACACAGAGACACACACAGACAGAGGTGAATGGCACTTGCTTTTCCTCCACGCGCTCTGAATACGCAGTCTCAGGCTCACTCTCACTCTCGCCACAGATCGCCTCCCACAGTGCAAACGTCCTGCCATTTTGCCCACAAGCCAAGGGGACAGCACAGAAAGCTGCAGCTCCTCCAGTGCCTGGAGGAAAGGCAAGTGCAGTCACCATTGTGTGTTCCGCTGCGAAAGCGCTGGCGCGGCAAGGTGAGGAGCACCAAGAACTTTCCGTGCTGGCACTATTGCTGTGGGAGAACGAGCCGGACGTTTGCGGTGTCGGAGCAGGGCTCTGCCGATCGCACCCAGCGGCGCTCCGTCCTCGCTTAACTCCGAACGCTGCCAACACTCTCTCTCACGATCGGCAGAGCCCTGCTGCGACACTGCAAACCTCCGGCAAGTTCTCCCACAGCACAGGTAAAAGCCCTTGCTGTTCTTGGGCTTTGCTTGCCACTTCATTTACAGCCAAATACACCCTGGGGCTGCGAGCTTGCCCAGCTCCTAGAACTGCCAGCACTCTGTCTCACTGGCACCATCGGCAGAGCCCTGCTCCAACGCTGCAACCGTCCAGCGCTTTCTCCCACAGCCCAGGTGCCCGATTTGAAAGCTCTTGCTGCTCCTCACCGTCCCGTGGCAGCGCTGTCACACAACTAAGGCAGTAGAACAAGCGGTGGGAGCGACTGCCCGACGTTTTCACTTTGGGAGCTAGTCTGTGCCGAGAGTGAGAGTGAGCTTGAGAACGTGTATTGGGAGTGCTGGGAGGCAAGGCAAAGGCAGATGCCCAGTGTGTGTCCCACACACACACAGAGACACACACAGACAGAGGTGAATGGCACTTGCTTTTCCTCCACACGCTCTGAATACGCAGTCTCAGGCTCACTCTCACTCTCGCCACAGATCGCCTCCCAAAACTCTCTCTCACGATCGGCAGAGCCCTGCTGCGACACTGCAAACCTCCGGCGACTTCTCCCACAGCACAGGTAAAAGCCCTTGCTGTTCTTGGGCTTTGCTTGCCACTTCATTTACACCCAAATACACCCTGGGGCTGCGAGCTTGCCCAGCTCCTAGAACTGCCAGCACTCTGTCTCACTGGCACCATCGGCAGAGCCCTGCTCCAACGCTGCAACCGTCCAGCGCTTTCTCCCACAGCCCAGGTGCCCGATTTGAAAGCTCTTGCTGCTCCTCACCGTCCCGTGGCAGCGCTGTCACACAACTAAGGCAGTAGAACAAGCGGTGGGAGCGACTGCCCGACGTTTTCACTTTGGGAGCTAGTCTGTGCCGAGAGTGAGAGTGAGCCTGAGAACGTGTATTGTGAGTGCTGGGAGGCAAGGCAAGGACAGATGCCCAGTGTGTGTCCCACACACACACAGAGACACACACAGACAGAGGTGAATGGCACTTGCTTTTCCTCCACGCGCTCTGAATACGCAGTCTCAGGCTCACTCTCACTCTCGCCACAGATCGCCTCCCACAGTGCAAACGTCCTGCCATTTTGCCCACAAGCCAAGGGGACAGCACAGAAAGCTGCAGCTCCTCCAGTGCCTGGAGGAAAGGCAAGTGCAGTCACCATTGTGTGTTCCGCTGCGAAAGCGCTGGCGCGGCAAGGTGAGGAGCACCAAGAACTTTCCGTGCTGGCACTATTGCTGTGGGAGAACGAGCCGGACGTTTGTGGTGTCGGAGCAGGGCTCTGCCGATCGCACCCAGCGGCGCTCCGTCCTCGCTTAACTCCGAACGCTGCCAACACTCTCTCTCACGATCGGCAGAGCCCTGCTGCGACACTGCAAACCTCCGGCAAGTTCTCCCACAGCACAGGTAAAAGCCCTTGCTGTTCTTGGGCTTTGCTTGCCTCTTCATTTACAGCCAAATACACCCTGGGGCTGCGAGCTTGCCCAGCTCCTAGAACTGCCAGCACTCTGTCTCACTGGCACCATCGGCAGAGCCCTGCTCCAACGCTGCAACCGTCCAGCGCTTTCTCCCACAGCCCAGGTGCCCGATTTGAAAGCTCTTGCTGCTCCTCACCGTCCCGTGGCAGCGCTGTCACACAACTAAGGCAGTAGAACAAGCGGTGGGAGCGACTGCCCGACGTTTTCACTTTGGGAGCTAGTCTGTGCCGAGAGTGAGAGTGAGCTTGAGAACGTGTATTGGGAGTGCTGGGAGGCAAGGCAAAGGCAGATGCCCAGTGTGTGTCCCACACACACACAGAGACACACACAGACAGAGGTGAATGGCACTTGCTTTTCCTCCACGCGCTCTGAATACGCAGTCTCAGGCTCACTCTCACTCTCGCCACAGATCGCCTCCCAACACTCTCTCTCACGATCGGCAGAGCCCTGCTGCGACACTGCAAACCTCCGGCGACTTCTCCCACAGCACAGGTAAAAGCCCTTGCTGTTCTTGGGCTTTGCTTGCCACTTCATTTACAGCCAAATACACCCTGGGGCTGCGAGCTTCCCAGCTCCTAGAACTGCCAGCACTGTCTCACTGGCACCATCGGCAGAGCCCTGCTCCAACGCTGCAACCGTCCAGCGCTTTCTCCCACAGCCCAGGTGCCCGATTTGAAAGCTCTTGCTGCTCCTCACCGTCCCGTGGCAGCGCTGTCACACAACTAAGGCAGTAGAACAAGCGGTGGGAGCGACTGCCTGACGTTTTCACTTTGAGAGCTAGTCTGTGCCGAGAGTGAGAGTGAGCTTGAGAACGTGTATTGGGAGTGCTGGGAGGCAAGGCAAAGGCAGATGCCCAGTGTGTGTCCCACACACACACAGAGACACACACAGACAGAGGTGAATGGCACTTGCTTTTCCTCCACGCGCTCTGAATACGCAGTCTCAGGCTCAGTCTCACTCTCAGCACAGATCGCTTCCCACAGGGCAAATGTCCTGCCATTTTGCCCACAGCCAAGGGGACAGCACAGAAAGCTGCTGCTCCTCACCTTCCCTCACCACCGCTTTCGCAGCCAAGCACACACTGCACCTGCGTGCTTGCCCAGCTCCGAACCCTGCCAGCACTCTCTCTCACTGCCCCGACCGGCAGAGCCCTGCTGCGACACTGCAAACCTCCGGCGACTTCTCCCACAGCACAGGTAAAAGCCCTTGCTGTTCTTGGGCTTTGCTTGCCACTTCATTTACAGCCAAATACACCCTGGGGCTGCGAGCTTGCCCAGCTCCTAGAACTGCCAGCACTCTGTCTCACTGGCACCATCGGCAGAGCCCTGCTCCAACGCTGCAACCGTCCAGCGCTTTCTCCCACAGCCCAGGTGCCCGATTTGAAAGCTCTTGCTGCTCCTCACCGTCCCGTGGCAGCGCTGTCACACAACTAAGGCAGTAGAACAAGCGGTGGGAGCGACTGCCCGACGTTTTCACTTTGGGAGCTAGTCTGTGCCGAGAGTGAGAGTGAGCCTGAGAACGTGTATTGTGAGTGCTGGGAGGCAAGGCAAGGACAGATGCCCAGTGTGTGTCCCACACACACACAGAGACACACACAGACAGAGGTGAATGGCACTTGCTTTTCCTCCACGCGCTCTGAATACGCAGTCTCAGGCTCACTCTCACTCTCGCCACAGATCGCCTCCCACAGTGCAAACGTCCTGCCATTTTGCCCACAAGCCAAGGGGACAGCACAGAAAGCTGCAGCTCCTCCAGTGCCTGGAGGAAAGGCAAGTGCAGTCACCATTGTGTGTTCCGCTGCGAAAGCGCTGGCGCGGCAAGGTGAGGAGCACCAAGAACTTTCCGTGCTGGCACTATTGCCGTGGGAGAACGAGCCGGACGTTTGCGGTGTCGGAGCAGGGCTCTGCCGATCGCACCCAGCGGCGCTCCGTACTCGCTTAACTCCGAACGCTGCCAACACTCTCTCTCACGATCGGCAGAGCCCTGCTGCGACACTGCACACGTCCGGCAAGTTCTCCCACAGCGAAGCTACCAGCACGGAAAGCTCTCGCTCTTCCTCACCTTCCTTTGCCAGAGCTTTCATAGGGCGACACACACCCCCCCAGAGGTGAACGGCACTTGCTTTTCCTCCACGCGCTCTGAATACGCAGTCTCAGGCTCACTCTCACTCTCGGCACAGATCGCTTCCCACAGGGCAAACGTCCTGCCATTTTGCCCACAGCCAAGGGGACAGCACAGAAAGCTGCTGCTCCTCACCTTCCCTCACCACCGCTTTCGCAGCCAAGCACACACTGCACCTGCGTGCTTGCCCAGCTCCGAACCCTGCCAGCACTCTCTCTCACTGCCCCGACAGGCAGAGCCCTGCTGCGACACTGCAAACCTCCGGCGACTTCTCCCACAGCACAGGTAAAAGCCCTTGCTGTTCTTGGGCTTTGCTTGCCACTTCATTTACACCCAAATACACCCTGGGGCTGCGAGCTTGCCCAGCTCCTAGAACTGCCAGCACTCTGTCTCACTGGCACCATCGGCAGAGACCTGCTCCAACGCTGCAACCGTCCAGCGCTTTCTCCCACAGCCCAGGTACCCGCAATGAAAGCTCTTGCTGCTCCTCACCATCCCGTGGCAGCGCTGTCAC
The DNA here is from genome assembly GCF_030463565.1 of Pelecanus crispus. NCBI lineage: Eukaryota > Metazoa > Chordata > Aves > Pelecaniformes > Pelecanidae > Pelecanus > Pelecanus crispus. The sequence goes on along the minus strand of NC_134647.1, from coordinate 46,662,381 downwards.
ACAACTAAGGCAGTAGAACAAGCGGTGGGAGCGACTGCCCGACGTTTTCACTTTGGGAGCTAGTCTGTGCCGAGAGTGAGAGTGAGCTTGAGAACGTGTATTGGGAGTGCTGGGAGGCAAGGCAAAGGCAGATGCCCAGTGTGTGTCCCACACACACACAGAGACACACACAGACAGAGGTGAATGGCACTTGCTTTTCCTCCACGCGCTCTGAATACGCAGTCTCAGGCTCACTCTCACTCTCGCCACAGATCGCCTCCCAACACTCTCTCTCACGATCGGCAGAGCCCTGCTGCGACACTGCAAACCTCCGGCGACTTCTCCCACAGCACAGGTAAAAGCCCTTGCTGTTCTTGGGCTTTGCTTGCCACTTCATTTACACCCAAATACACCCTGGGGCTGCGAGCTTGCCCAGCTCCTAGAACTGCCAGCACTCTGTCTCACTGGCACCATCGGCAGAGACCTGCTCCAACGCTGCAACCGTCCAGCGCTTTCTCCCACAGCCCAGGTGCCCGATTTGAAAGCTCTTGCTGCTCCTCACCATCCCGTGGCAGCGCTGTCACACAACTAAGGCAGTAGAACAAGCGGTGGGAGCGACTGCCCGACGTTTTCACTTTGGGAGCTAGTCTGTGCCGAGAGTGAGAGTGAGCTTGAGAACGTGTATTGGGAGTGCTGGGAGGCAAGGCAAAGGCAGATGCCCAGTGTGTGTCCCCCACACACACAGAGACACACACAGACAGAGGTGAATGGCACTTGCTTTTCCTCCACGCGCTCTGAATACGCAGTCTCAGGCTCACTCTCACTCTCGCCACAGATCGCCTCCCAACACTCTCTCTCACGATCGGCAGAGCCCTGCTGCGACACTGCAAACCTCCGGCGACTTCTCCCACAGCACAGGTAAAAGCCCTTGCTGTTCTTGGGCTTTGCTTGCCACTTCATTTACAGCCAAATACACCCTGGGGCTGCGAGCTTCCCAGCTCCTAGAACTGCCAGCACTGTCTCACTGGCACCATCGGCAGAGCCCTGCTCCAACGCTGCAACCGTCCAGCGCTTTCTCCCACAGCCCAGGTGCCCGATTTGAAAGCTCTTGCTGCTCCTCACCGTCCCGTGGCAGCGCTGTCACACAACTAAGGCAGTAGAACAAGCGGTGGGAGCGACTGCCTGACGTTTTCACTTTGAGAGCTAGTCTGTGCCGAGAGTGAGAGTGAGCTTGAGAACGTGTATTGGGAGTGCTGGGAGGCAAGGCAAAGGCAGATGCCCAGTGTGTGTCCCACACACGCACAGAGACACACACAGACAGAGGTGAATGGCACTTGCTTTTCCTCCACGTGCTCTGAATACGCAGTCTCAGGCTCACTCTCACTCTCAGCACAGATCGCTTCCCACAGGGCAAATGTCCTGCCATTTTGCCCACAGCCAAGGGGACAGCACAGAAAGCTGCTGCTCCTCACCTTCCCTCACCACCGCTTTCGCAGCCAAGCACACACTGCACCTGCGTGCTTGCCCAGCTCCGAACCCTGCCAGCACTCTCGCTCACTGCCCCGACCGGCAGAGCCCTGCTGCGACACTGCAAACCTCCGGCGACTTCTCCCACAGCACAGGTAAAAGCCCTTGCTGTTCTTGGGCTTTGCTTGCCACTTCATTTACACCCAAAATACACCCTGGGGCTGCGAGCTTGCCCAGCTCCTAGAACTGCCAGCACTCTGTCTCACTGGCACCATCGGCAGAGCCCTGCTCCAACGCTGCAACCGTCCAGCGCTTTCTCCCACAGCCCAGGTGCCCGATTTGAAAGCTCTTGCTGCTCCTCACCGTCCCGTGGCAGCGCTGTCACACAACTAAGGCAGTAGAACAAGCGGTGGGAGCGACTGCCCGACGTTTTCACTTTGGGAGCTAGTCTGTGCCGAGAGTGAGAGTGAGCTTGAGAACGTGTATTGGGAGTGCTGGGAGGCAAGGCAAAGGCAGATGCCCAGTGTGTGTCCCACACACACACAGAGACACACACAGACAGAGGTGAATGGCACTTGCTTTTCCTCCACGCGCTCTGAATACGCAGTCTCAGGCTCACTCTCACTCTCGCCACAGATCGCCTCCCAACACTCTCTCTCACGATCGGCAGAGCCCTGCTGCGACACTGCAAACCTCCGGCGACTTCTCCCACAGCACAGGTAAAAGCCCTTGCTGTTCTTGGGCTTTGCTTGCCACTTCATTTACACCCAAATACACCCTGGGGCTGCGAGCTTGCCCAGCTCCTAGAACTGCCAGCACTCTGTCTCACTGGCACCATCGGCAGAGCCCTGCTCCAACGCTGCAACCGTCCAGCGCTTTCTCCCACAGCCCAGGTGCCCGATTTGAAAGCTCTTGCTGCTCCTCACCGTCCCGTGGCAGCGCTGTCACACAACTAAGGCAGTAGAACAAGCGGTGGGAGCGACTGCCCGACGTTTTCACTTTGGGAGCTAGTCTGTGCCGAGAGTGAGAGTGAGCCTGAGAACGTGTATTGGGAGTGCTGGGAGGCAAGGCAAGGACAGATGCCCAGTGTGTGTCCCACACACACACAGAGACACACACAGACAGAGGTGAATGGCACTTGCTTTTCCTCCACGCGCTCTGAATACGCAGTCTCAGGCTCACTCTCACTCTCGCCACAGATCGCCTCCCACAGTGCAAACGTCCTGCCATTTTGCCCACAAGCCAAGGGGACAGCACAGAAAGCTGCAGCTCCTCCAGTGCCTGGAGGAAAGGCAAGTGCAGTCACCATTGTGTGTTCCGCTGCGAAAGCGCTGGCGCGGCAAGGTGAGGAGCACCAAGAACTTTCCGTGCTGGCACTATTGCTGTGGGAGAACGAGCCGGACGTTTGCGGTGTCGGAGCAGGGCTCTGCCGATCGCACCCAGCCGCGCTCCGTCCTCGCTTAACTCCGAACGCTGCCAACACTCTCTCTCACGATCGGCAGAGCCCTGCTGCGACACTGCAAACCTCCGGCAAGTTCTCCCACAGCACAGGTAAAAGCCCTTGCTGTTCTTGGGCTTTGCTTGCCACTTCATTTACAGCCAAATACACCCTGGGGCTGCGAGCTTGCCCAGCTCCTAGAACTGCCAGCACTCTGTCTCACTGGCACCATCGGCAGAGACCTGCTCCAACGCTGCAACCGTCCAGCGCTTTCTCCCACAGCCCAGGTGCCCGATTTGAAAGCTCTTGCTGCTCCTCACCATCCCGTGGCAGCGCTGTCACACAACTAAGGCAGTAGAACAAGCGGTGGGAGCGACTGCCCGACGTTTTCACTTTGGGAGCTAGTCTGTGCCGAGAGTGAGAGTGAGCTTGAGAACGTGTATTGGGAGTGCTGGGAGGCAAGGCAAAGGCAGATGCCCAGTGTGTGTCCCACACACACACAGAGACACACACAGACAGAGGTGAATGGCACTTGCTTTTCCTCCACGCGCTCTGAATACGTAGTCTCAGGCTCACTCTCACTCTCGCCACAGATCGCCTCCCAACACTCTCTCTCACGATCGGCAGAGCCCTGCTGCGACACTGCAAACCTCCGGCGACTTCTCCCACAGCACAGGTAAAAGCCCTTGCTGTTCTTGGGCTTTGCTTGCCACTTCATTTACACCCAAATACACCCTGGGGCTGCGAGCTTCCCAGCTCCTAGAACTGCCAACACTGTCTCACTGGCACCATCGGCAGAGCCCTGCTCCAACGCTGCAACCGTCCAGCGCTTTCTCCCACAGCCCAGGTGCCCGATTTGAAAGCTCTTGCTGCTCCTCACCGTCCCGTGGCAGCGCTGTCACACAACTAAGGCAGTAGAACAAGCGGTGGGAGCGACTGCCTGACGTTTTCACTTTGAGAGCTAGTCTGTGCCGAGAGTGAGAGTGAGCTTGAGAACGTGTATTGGGAGTGCTGGGAGGCAAGGCAAAGGCAGATGCCCAGTGTGTGTCCCACACACACACAGAGACACACACAGACAGAGGTGAATGGCACTTGCTTTTCCTCCACGCGCTCTGAATACGCAGTCTCAGGCTCACTCTCACTCTCAGCACAGATCGCTTCCCACAGGGCAAATGTCCTGCCATTTTGCCCACAGCCAAGGGGACAGCACAGAAAGCTGCTGCTCCTCACCTTCCCTCACCACCGCTTTCGCAGCCAAGCACACACTGCACCTGCGTGCTTGCCCAGCTCCGAACCCTGCCAGCACTCTCTCTCACTGCCCCGACCGGCAGAGCCCTGCTGCGACACTGCAAACCTCCGGCGACTTCTCCCACAGCACAGGTAAAAGCCCTTGCTGTTCTTGGGCTTTGCTTGCCACTTCATTTACACCCAAATACACCCTGGGGCTGCGAGCTTGCCCAGCTCCTAGAACTGCCAGCACTCTGTCTCACTGGCACCATCGGCAGAGACCTGCTCCAACGCTGCAACCGTCCAGCGCTTTCTCCCACAGCCCAGGTGCCCGATTTGAAAGCTCTTGCTGCTCCTCACCGTCCCGTGGCAGCGCTGTCACACAACTAAGGCAGTAGAACAAGCGGTGGGAGCGACTGCCCGACGTTTTCACTTTGGGAGCTAGTCTGTGCCGAGAGTGAGAGTGAGCCTGAGAACGTGTATTGTGAGTGCTGGGAGGCAAGGCAAGGACAGATGCCCAGTGTGTGTCCCACACACACACAGAGACACACACAGACAGAGGTGAATGGCACTTGCTTTTCCTCCACGCGCTCTGAATACGCAGTCTCAGGCTCACTCTCACTCTCGCCACAGATCGCCTCCCACAGTGCAAACGTCCTGCCATTTTGCCCACAAGCCAAGGGGACAGCACAGAAAGCTGCAGCTCCTCCAGTGCCTGGAGGAAAGGCAAGTGCAGTCACCATTGTGTGTTCCGCTGCGAAAGCGCTGGCGCGGCAAGGTGAGGAGCACCAAGAACTTTCCGTGCTGGCACTATTGCTGTGGGAGAACGAGCCGGACGTTTGCGGTGTCGGAGCAGGGCTCTGCCGATCGCACCCAGCGGCGCTCCGTCCTCGCTTAACTCCGAACGCTGCCAACACTCTCTCTCACGATCGGCAGAGCCCTGCTGCGACACTGCAAACCTCCGGCAAGTTCTCCCACAGCACAGGTAAAAGCCCTTGCTGTTCTTGGGCTTTGCTTGCCACTTCATTTACACCCAAATACACCCTGGGGCTGCGAGCTTGCCCAGCTCCTAGAACTGCCAGCACTCTGTCTCACTGGCACCATCGGCAGAGACCTGCTCCAACGCTGCAACCGTCCAGCGCTTTCTCCCACAGCCCAGGTGCCCGATTTGAAAGCTCTTGCTGCTCCTCACCATCCCGTGGCAGCGCTGTCACACAACTAAGGCAGTAGAACAAGCGGTGGGAGCGACTGCCCGACGTTTTCACTTTGGGAGCTAGTCTGTGCCGAGAGTGAGAGTGAGCTTGAGAACGTGTATTGGGAGTGCTGGGAGGCAAGGCAAAGGCAGATGCCCAGTGTGTGTCCCACACACACACAGAGACACACACAGACAGAGGTGAATGGCACTTGCTTTTCCTCCACGCGCTCTGAATACGCAGTCTCAGGCTCACTCTCACTCTCGCCACAGATCGCCTCCCAACACTCTCTCTCACGATCGGCAGAGCCCTGCTGCGACACTGCAAACCTCCGGCGACTTCTCCCACAGCACAGGTAAAAGCCCTTGCTGTTCTTGGGCTTTGCTTGCCACTTCATTTACAGCCAAATACACCCTGGGGCTGCGAGCTTCCCAGCTCCTAGAACTGCCAGCACTGTCTCACTGGCACCATCGGCAGAGCCCTGCTCCAACGCTGCAACCGTCCAGCGCTTTCTCCCACAGCCCAGGTGCCCGATTTGAAAGCTCTTGCTGCTCCTCACCGTCCCGTGGCAGCGCTGTCACACAACTAAGGCAGTAGAACAAGCGGTGGGAGCGACTGCCTGACGTTTTCACTTTGAGAGCTAGTCTGTGCCGAGAGTGAGAGTGAGCTTGAGAACGTGTATTGGGAGTGCTGGGAGGCAAGGCAAAGGCAGATGCCCAGTGTGTGTCCCACACACGCACAGAGACACACACAGACAGAGGTGAATGGCACTTGCTTTTCCTCCACGCGCTCTGAATACGCAGTCTCAGGCTCACTCTCACTCTCAGCACAGATCGCTTCCCACAGGGCAAATGTCCTGCCATTTTGCCCACAGCCAAGGGGACAGCACAGAAAGCTGCTGCTCCTCACCTTCCCTCACCACCGCTTTCGCAGCCAAGCACACACTGCACCTGCGTGCTTGCCCAGCTCCGAACCCTGCCAGCACTCTCGCTCACTGCCCCGACCGGCAGAGCCCTGCTGCGACACTGCAAACCTCCGGCGACTTCTCCCACAGCACAGGTAAAAGCCCTTGCTGTTCTTGGGCTTTGCTTGCCACTTCATTTACAGCCAAATACACCCTGGGGCTGCGAGCTTGCCCAGCTCCTAGAACTGCCAGCACTCTGTCTCACTGGCACCATCGGCAGAGCCCTGCTCCAACGCTGCAACCGTCCAGCGCTTTCTCCCACAGCCCAGGTGCCCGATTTGAAAGCTCTTGCTGCTCCTCACCGTCCCGTGGCAGCGCTGTCACACAACTAAGGCAGTAGAACAAGCGGTGGGAGCGACTGCCCGACGTTTTCACTTTGGGAGCTAGTCTGTGCCGAGAGTGAGAGTGAGCTTGAGAACGTGTATTGGGAGTGCTGGGAGGCAAGGCAAAGGCAGATGCCCAGTGTGTGTCCCACACACACACAGAGACACACACAGACAGAGGTGAATGGCACTTGCTTTTCCTCCACGCGCTCTGAATACGCAGTCTCAGGCTCACTCACACTCTCGCCACAGATCGCCTCCCAAAACTCTCTCTCACGATCGGCAGAGCCCTGCTGCGACACTGCAAACCTCCGGCGACTTCTCCCACAGCACAGGTAAAAGCCCTTGCTGTTCTTGGGCTTTGCTTGCCACTTCATTTACACCCAAATACACCCTGGGGCTGCGAGCTTGCCCAGCTCCTAGAACTGCCAGCACTCTGTCTCACTGGCAGCATCGGCAGAGCCCTGCTCCAACGCTGCAACCGTCCAGCGCTTTCTCCCACAGCCCAGGTGCCCGATTTGAAAGCTCTTGCTGCTCCTCACCGTCCCGTGGCAGCGCTGTCACACAACTAAGGCAGTAGAACAAGCGGTGGGAGCGACTGCCCGACGTTTTCACTTTGGGAGCTAGTCTGTGCCGAGAGTGAGAGTGAGCTTGAGAACGTGTATTGGGAGTGCTGGGAGGCAAGGCAAGGACAGATGCCCAGTGTGTGTCCCACACACACACAGAGACACACACAGACAGAGGTGAATGGCACTTGCTTTTCCTCCACGCGCTCTGAATACGCAGTCTCAGGCTCACTCTCACTCTCGCCACAGATCGCCTCCCACAGTGCAAACGTCCTGCCATTTTGCCCACAAGCCAAGGGGACAGCACAGAAAGCTGCAGCTCCTCCAGTGCCTGGAGGAAAGGCAAGTGCAGTCACCATTGTGTGTTCCGCTGCGAAAGCGCTGGCGCGGCAAGGTGAGGAGCACCAAGAACTTTCCGTGCTGGCACTATTGCTGTGGGAGAACGAGCCGGACGTTTGCGGTGTCGGAGCAGGGCTCTGCCGATCGCACCCAGCGGCGCTCCGTCCTCGCTTAACTCCGAACGCTGCCAACACTCTCTCTCACGATCGGCAGAGCCCTGCTGCGACACTGCAAACCTCCGGCAACTTCTCCCACAGCGAAGCTACCAGCACGGAAAGCTCTCGCTCTTCCTCACCTTCCTTTGCCAGAGCTTTCATAGGGCGACACACACCCCCCCAGAGGTGAACGGCACTTGCTTTTCCTCCACGCGCTCTGAATACGCAGTCTCAGGCTCACTCTCACTCTCGGCACAGATCGCTTCCCACAGGGCAAACGTCCTGCCATTTTGCCCACAGCCAAGGGGACAGCACAGAAAGCTGCTGCTCCTCACCTTCCCTCACCACCGCTTTCGCAGCCAAGCACACACTGCACCTGCGTGCTTGCCCAGCTCCGAACCCTGCCAGCACTCTCTCTCACTGCCCCGACAGGCAGAGCCCTGCTGCGACACTGCAAACCTCCGGCGACTTCTCCCACAGCACAGGTAAAAGCCCTTGCTGTTCTTGGGCTTTGCTTGCCACTTCATTTACAGCCAAATACACCCTGGGGCTGCGAGCTTGCCCAGCTCCTAGAACTGCCAGCACTCTGTCTCACTGGCACCATCGGCAGAGACCTGCTCCAACGCTGCAACCGTCCAGCGCTTTCTCCCACAGCCCAGGTACCCGCACTGAAAGCTCTTGCTGCTCCTCACCATCCCGTGGCAGCGCTGTCACACAACTAAGGCAGTAGAACAAGCGGTGGGAGCGACTGCCCGACGTTTTCACTTTGGGAGCTAGTCTGTGCCGAGAGTGAGAGTGAGCTTGAGAACGTGTATTGGGAGTGCTGGGAGGCAAGGCAAAGGCAGATGCCCAGTGTGTGTCCCACACACACACAGAGACACACACAGACAGAGGTGAATGGCACTTGCTTTTCCTCCACGCGCTCTGAATACGCAGTCTCAGGCTCACTCTCACTCTCGCCACAGATCGCCTCCCAACACTCTCTCTCACGATCGGCAGAGCCCTGCTGCGACACTGCAAACCTCCGGCGACTTCTCCCACAGCACAGGTAAAAGCCCTTGCTGTTCTTGGGCTTTGCTTGCCACTTCATTTACAGCCAAATACACCCTGGGGCTGCGAGCTTCCCAGCTCCTAGAACTGCCAGCACTGTCTCACTGGCACCATCGGCAGAGCCCTGCTCCAACGCTGCAACCGTCCAGCGCTTTCTCCCACAGCCCAGGTGCCCGATTTGAAAGCTCTTGCTGCTCCTCACCGTCCCGTGGCAGCGCTGTCACACAACTAAGGCAGTAGAACAAGCGGTGGGAGCGACTGCCTGACGTTTTCACTTTGAGAGCTAGTCTGTGCCGAGAGTGAGAGTGAGCTTGAGAACGTGTATTGGGAGTGCTGGGAGGCAAGGCAAAGGCAGATGCCCAGTGTGTGTCCCACACACACACAGAGACACACACAGACAGAGGTGAATGGCACTTGCTTTTCCTCCACGCGCTCTGAATACGCAGTCTCAGGCTCACTCACACTCTCGCCACAGATCGCCTCCCAAAACTCTCTCTCACGATCGGCAGAGCCCTGCTGCGACACTGCAAACCTCCGGCGACTTCTCCCACAGCACAGGTAAAAGCCCTTGCTGTTCTTGGGCTTTGCTTGCCACTTCATTTACACCCAAATACACCCTGGGGCTGCGAGCTTGCCCAGCTCCTAGAACTGCCAGCACTCTGTCTCACTGGCACCATCGGCAGAGCCCTGCTCCAACGCTGCAACCGTCCAGCGCTTTCTCCCACAGCCCAGGTGCCCGATTTGAAAGCTCTTGCTGCTCCTCACCGTCCCGTGGCAGCGCTGTCACACAACTAAGGCAGTAGAACAAGCGGTGGGAGCGACTGCCCGACGTTTTCACTTTGGGAGCTAGTCTGTGCCGAGAGTGAGAGTGAGCCTGAGAACGTGTATTGTGAGTGCTGGGAGGCAAGGCAAGGACAGATGCCCAGTGTGTGTCCCACACACACACAGAGACACACACAGACAGAGGTGAATGGCACTTGCTTTTCCTCCACGCGCTCTGAATACGCAGTCTCAGGCTCACTCTCACTCTCGCCACAGATCGCCTCCCAACACTCTCTCTCACGATCGGCAGAGCCCTGCTGCGACACTGCAAACCTCCGGCGACTTCTCCCACAGCACAGGTAAAAGCCCTTGCTGTTCTTGGGCTTTGCTTGCCACTTCATTTACAGCCAAATACACCCTGGGGCTGCGAGCTTCCCAGCTCCTAGAACTGCCAGCACTGTCTCACTGGCACCATCGGCAGAGCCCTGCTCCAACGCTGCAACCGTCCAGCGCTTTCTCCCACAGCCCAGGTGCCCGATTTGAAAGCTCTTGCTGCTCCTCACCGTCCCGTGGCAGCGCTGTCACACAACTAAGGCAGTAGAACAAGCGGTGGGAGCGACTGCCTGACGTTTTCACTTTGAGAGCTAGTCTGTGCCGAGAGTGAGAGTGAGCTTGAGAACGTGTATTGGGAGTGCTGGGAGGCAAGGCAAAGGCAGATGCCCAGTGTGTGTCCCACACACGCACAGAGACACACACAGACAGAGGTGAATGGCACTTGCTTTTCCTCCACGTGCTCTGAATACGCAGTCTCAGGCTCACTCTCACTCTCAGCACAGATCGCTTCCCACAGGGCAAATGTCCTGCCATTTTGCCCACAGCCAAGGGGACAGCACAGAAAGCTGCTGCTCCTCACCTTCCCTCACCACCGCTTTCGCAGCCAAGCACACACTGCACCTGCGTGCTTGCCCAGCTCCGAACCCTGCCAGCACTCTCGCTCACTGCCCCGACCGGCAGAGCCCTGCTGCGACACTGCAAACCTCCGGCGACTTCTCCCACAGCACAGGTAAAAGCCCTTGCTGTTCTTGGGCTTTGCTTGCCACTTCATTTACACCCAAAATACACCCTGGGGCTGCGAGCTTGCCCAGCTCCTAGAACTGCCAGCACTCTGTCTCACTGGCACCATCGGCAGAGCCCTGCTCCAACGCTGCAACCGTCCAGCGCTTTCTCCCACAGCCCAGGTGCCCGATTTGAAAGCTCTTGCTGCTCCTCACCGTCCCGTGGCAGCGCTGTCACACAACTAAGGCAGTAGAACAAGCGGTGGGAGCGACTGCCCGACGTTTTCACTTTGGGAGCTAGTCTGTGCCGAGAGTGAGAGTGAGCTTGAGAACGTGTATTGGGAGTGCTGGGAGGCAAGGCAAAGGCAGATGCCCAGTGTGTGTCCCACACACACACAGAGACACACACAGACAGAGGTGAATGGCACTTGCTTTTCCTCCACACGCTCTGAATACGCAGTCTCAGGCTCACTCTCACTCTCGCCACAGATCGCCTCCCAAAACTCTCTCTCACGATCGGCAGAGCCCTGCTGCGACACTGCAAACCTCCGGCGACTTCTCCCACAGCACAGGTAAAAGCCCTTGCTGTTCTTGGGCTTTGCTTGCCACTTCATTTACACCCAAATACACCCTGGGGCTGCGAGCTTGCCCAGCTCCTAGAACTGCCAGCACTCTGTCTCACTGGCACCATCGGCAGAGCCCTGCTCCAACGCTGCAACCGTCCAGCGCTTTCTCCCACAGCCCAGGTGCCCGATTTGAAAGCTCTTGCTGCTCCTCACCGTCCCGTGGCAGCGCTGTCACACAACTAAGGCAGTAGAACAAGCGGTGGGAGCGACTGCCCGACGTTTTCACTTTGGGAGCTAGTCTGTGCCGAGAGTGAGAGTGAGCCTGAGAACGTGTATTGTGAGTGCTGGGAGGCAAGGCAAGGACAGATGCCCAGTGTGTGTCCCACACACACACAGAGACACACACAGACAGAGGTGAATGGCACTTGCTTTTCCTCCACGCGCTCTGAATACGCAGTCTCAGGCTCACTCTCACTCTCGCCACAGATCGCCTCCCACAGTGCAAACGTCCTGCCATTTTGCCCACAAGCCAAGGGGACAGCACAGAAAGCTGCAGCTCCTCCAGTGCCTGGAGGAAAGGCAAGTGCAGTCACCATTGTGTGTTCCGCTGCGAAAGCGCTGGCGCGGCAAGGTGAGGAGCACCAAGAACTTTCCGTGCTGGCACTATTGCTGTGGGAGAACGAGCCGGACGTTTGCGGTGTCGGAGCAGGGCTCTGCCGATCGCACCCAGCGGCGCTCCGTCCTCGCTTAACTCCGAACGCTGCCAACACTCTCTCTCACGATCGGCAGAGCCCTGCTGCGACACTGCAAACCTCCGGCAAGTTCTCCCACAGCACAGGTAAAAGCCCTTGCTGTTCTTGGGCTTTGCTTGCCACTTCATTTACACCCAAATACACCCTGGGGCTGCGAGCTTGCCCAGCTCCTAGAACTGCCAGCACTCTGTCTCACTGGCACCATCGGCAGAGACCTGCTCCAACGCTGCAACCGTCCAGCACTTTCTCCCACAGCCCAGGTGCCCGATTTGAAAGCTCTTGCTGCTCCTCACCGTCCCGTGGCAGCGCTGTCACACAACTAAGGCAGTAGAACAAGCGGTGGGAGCGACTGCCCGACGTTTTCACTTTGGGAGCTAGTCTGTGCCGAGAGTGAGAGTGAGCTTGAGAACGTGTATTGGGAGTGCTGGGAGGCAAGGCAAAGGCAGATGCCCAGTGTGTGTCCCACACACACACAGAGACACACACAGACAGAGGTGAATGGCACTTGCTTTTCCTCCACACGCTCTGAATACGCAGTCTCAGGCTCACTCTCACTCTCGCCACAGATCGCCTCCCAAAACTCTCTCTCACGATCGGCAGAGCCCTGCTGCGACACTGCAAACCTCCGGCGACTTCTCCCACAGCACAGGTAAAAGCCCTTGCTGTTCTTGGGCTTTGCTTGCCACTTCATTTACACCCAAATACACCCTGGGGCTGCGAGCTTGCCCAGCTCCTAGAACTGCCAGCACTCTGTCTCACTGGCACCATCGGCAGAGCCCTGCTCCAACGCTGCAACCGTCCAGCGCTTTCTCCCACAGCCCAGGTGCCCGATTTGAAAGCTCTTGCTGCTCCTCACCGTCCCGTGGCAGCGCTGTCACACAACTAAGGCAGTAGAACAAGCGGTGGGAGCGACTGCCCGACGTTTTCACTTTGAGAGCTAGTCTGTGCCGAGAGTGAGAGTGAGCCTGAGAACGTGTATTGTGAGTGCTGGGAGGCAAGGCAAGGACAGATGCCCAGTGTGTGTCCCACACACACACAGAGACACACACAGACAGAGGTGAATGGCACTTGCTTTTCCTCCACGCGCTCTGAATACGCAGTCTCAGGCTCACTCTCACTCTCGCCACAGATCGCCTCCCACAGTGCAAACGTCCTGCCATTTTGCCCACAAGCCAAGGGGACAGCACAGAAAGCTGCAGCTCCTCCAGTGCCTGGAGGAAAGGCAAGTGCAGTCACCATTGTGTGTTCCGCTGCGAAAGCGCTGGCGCGGCAAGGTGAGGAGCACCAAGAACTTTCCGTGCTGGCACTATTGCTGTGGGAGAACGAGCCGGACGTTTGCGGTGTCGGAGCAGGGCTCTGCCGATCGCACCCAGCGGCGCTCCGTCCTCGCTTAACTCCGAACGCTGCCAACACTCTCTCTCACGATCGGCAGAGCCCTGCTGCGACACTGCAAACCTCCGGCAAGTTCTCCCACAGCACAGGTAAAAGCCCTTGCTGTTCTTGGGCTTTGCTTGCCACTTCATTTACACCCAAATACACCCTGGGGCTGCGAGCTTGCCCAGCTCCTAGAACTGCCAGCACTCTGTCTCACTGGCACCATCGGCAGAGCCCTGCTCCAACGCTGCAACCGTCCAGCACTTTCTCCCACAGCCCAGGTGCCCGATTTGAAAGCTCTTGCTGCTCCTCACCGTCCCGTGGCAGCGCTGTCACACAACTAAGGCAGTAGAACAAGCGGTGGGAGCGACTGCCCGACGTTTTCACTTTGGGAGCTAGTCTGTGCCGAGAGTGAGAGTGAGCTTGAGAACGTGTATTGGGAGTGCTGGGAGGCAAGGCAAAGGCAGATGCCCAGTGTGTGTCCCACACACACACAGAGACACACACAGACAGAGGTGAATGGCACTTGCTTTTCCTCCACACGCTCTGAATACGCAGTCTCAGGCTCACTCTCACTCTCGCCACAGATCGCCTCCCAAAACTCTCTCTCACGATCGGCAGAGCCCTGCTGCGACACTGCAAACCTCCGGCGACTTCTCCCACAGCACAGGTAAAAGCCCTTGCTGTTCTTGGGCTTTGCTTGCCACTTCATTTACACCCAAATACACCCTGGGGCTGCGAGCTTGCCCAGCTCCTAGAACTGCCAGCACTCTGTCTCACTGGCACCATCGGCAGAGCCCTGCTCCAACGCTGCAACCGTCCAGCGCTTTCTCCCACAGCCCAGGTGCCCGATTTGAAAGCTCTTGCTGCTCCTCACCGTCCCGTGGCAGCGCTGTCACACAACTAAGGCAGTAGAACAAGCGGTGGGAGCGACTGCCCGACGTTTTCACTTTGAGAGCTAGTCTGTGCCGAGAGTGAGAGTGAGCCTGAGAACGTGTATTGTGAGTGCTGGGAGGCAAGGCAAGGACAGATGCCCAGTGTGTGTCCCACACACACACAGAGACACACACAGACAGAGGTGAATGGCACTTGCTTTTCCTCCACGCGCTCTGAATACGCAGTCTCAGGCTCACTCTCACTCTCGCCACAGATCGCCTCCCACAGTGCAAACGTCCTGCCATTTTGCCCACAAGCCAAGGGGACAGCACAGAAAGCTGCAGCTCCTCCAGTGCCTGGAGGAAAGGCAAGTGCAGTCACCATTGTGTGTTCCGCTGCGAAAGCGCTGGCGCGGCAAGGTGAGGAGCACCAAGAACTTTCCGTGCTGGCACTATTGCTGTGGGAGAACGAGCCGGACGTTTGCGGTGTCGGAGCAGGGCTCTGCCGATCGCACCCAGCGGCGCTCCGTCCTCGCTTAACTCCGAACGCTGCCAACACTCTCTCTCACGATCGGCAGAGCCCTGCTGCGACACTGCAAACCTCCGGCAAGTTCTCCCACAGCACAGGTAAAAGCCCTTGCTGTTCTTGGGCTTTGCTTGCCACTTCATTTACAGCCAAATACACCCTGGGGCTGCGAGCTTGCCCAGCTCCTAGAACTGCCAGCACTCTGTCTCACTGGCACCATCGGCAGAGACCTGCTCCAACGCTGCAACCGTCCAGCGCTTTCTCCCACAGCCCAGGTGCCCGATTTGAAAGCTCTTGCTGCTCCTCACCGTCCCGTGGCAGCGCTGTCACACAACTAAGGCAGTAGAACAAGCGGTGGGAGCGACTGCCCGACGTTTTCACTTTGGGAGCTAGTCTGTGCCGAGAGTGAGAGTGAGCTTGAGAACGTGTATTGGGAGTGCTGGGAGGCAAGGCAAAGGCAGATGCCCAGTGTGTGTCCCACACACACACAGAGACACACACAGACAGAGGTGAATGGCACTTGCTTTTCCTCCACGCGCTCTGAATACGCAGTCTCAGGCTCACTCTCACTCTCGCCACAGATCGCCTCCCAACACTCTCTCTCACGATCGGCAGAGCCCTGCTGCGACACTGCAAACCTCCGGCGACTTCTCCCACAGCACAGGTAAAAGCCCTTGCTGTTCTTGGGCTTTGCTTGCCACTTCATTTACAGCCAAATACACCCTGGGGCTGCGAGCTTCCCAGCTCCTAGAACTGCCAGCACTGTCTCACTGGCACCATCGGCAGAGCCCTGCTCCAACGCTGCAACCGTCCAGCGCTTTCTCCCACAGCCCAGGTGCCCGATTTGAAAGCTCTTGCTGCTCCTCACCGTCCCGTGGCAGCGCTGTCACACAACTAAGGCAGTAGAACAAGCGGTGGGAGCGACTGCCTGACGTTTTCACTTTGAGAGCTAGTCTGTGCCGAGAGTGAGAGTGAGCTTGAGAACGTGTATTGGGAGTGCTGGGAGGCAAGGCAAAGGCAGATGCCCAGTGTGTGTCCCACACACACACAGAGACACACACAGACAGAGGTGAATGGCACTTGCTTTTCCTCCACGCGCTCTGAATACGCAGTCTCAGGCTCACTCTCACTCTCAGCACAGATCGCTTCCCACAGGGCAAATGTCCTGCCATTTTGCCCACAGCCAAGGGGACAGCACAGAAAGCTGATGCTCCTCACCTTCCCTCACCACCGCTTTCGCAGCCAAGCACACACTGCACCTGCGTGCTTGCCCAGCTCCGAACCCTGCCAGCACTCTCGCTCACTGCCCCGACCGGCAGAGCCCTGCTGCGACACTGCAAACCTCCGGCGACTTCTCCCACAGCACAGGTAAAAGCCCTTGCTGTTCTTGGGCTTTGCTTGCCACTTCATTTACACCCAAATACACCCTGGGGCTGCGAGCTTGCCCAGCTCCTAGAACTGCCAGCACTCTGTCTCACTGGCACCATCGGCAGAGCCCTGCTCCAACGCTGCAACCGTCCAGCGCTTTCTCCCACAGCCCAGGTGCCCGATTTGAAAGCTCTTGCTGCTCCTCACCGTCCCGTGGCAGCGCTGTCACACAACTAAGGCAGTAGAACAAGCGGTGGGAGCGACTGCCCGACGTTTTCACTTTGGGAGCTAGTCTGTGCCGAGAGTGAGAGTGAGCCTGAGAACGTGTATTGTGAGTGCTGGGAGGCAAGGCAAGGACAGATGCCCAGTGTGTGTCCCACACACACACAGAGACACACACAGACAGAGGTGAATGGCACTTGCTTTTCCTCCACGCGCTCTGAATACGCAGTCTCAGGCTCACTCTCACTCTCGCCACAGATCGCCTCCCACAGTGCAAACGTCCTGCCATTTTGCCCACAAGCCAAGGGGACAGCACAGAAAGCTGCAGCTCCTCCAGTGCCTGGAGGAAAGGCAAGTGCAGTCACCATTGTGTGTTCCGCTGCGAAAGCGCTGGCGCGGCAAGGTGAGGAGCACCAAGAACTTTCCGTGCTGGCACTATTGCCGTGGGAGAACGAGCCGGACGTTTGCGGTGTCGGAGCAGGGCTCTGCCGATCGCACCCAGCGGCGCTCCGTCCTCGCTTAACTCCGAACGCTGCCAACACTCTCTCTCACGATCGGCAGAGCCCTGCTGCGACACTGCAAACCTCCGGCAAGTTCTCCCACAGCACAGGTAAAAGCCCTTGCTGTTCTTGGGCTTTGCTTGCCACTTCATTTACAGCCAAATACACCCTGGGGCTGCGAGCTTGCCCAGCTCCTAGAACTGCCAGCACTCTGTCTCACTGGCACCATCGGCAGAGACCTGCTCCAACGCTGCAACCGTCCAGCGCTTTCTCCCACAGCCCAGGTGCCCGATTTGAAAGCTCTTGCTGCTCCTCACCATCCCGTGGCAGCGCTGTCACACAACTAAGGCAGTAGAACAAGCGGTGGGAGCGACTGCCCGACGTTTTCACTTTGGGAGCTAGTCTGTGCCGAGAGTGAGAGTGAGCTTGAGAACGTGTATTGGGAGTGCTGGGAGGCAAGGCAAAGGCAGATGCCCAGTGTGTGTCCCACACACACACAGAGACACACACAGACAGAGGTGAATGGCACTTGCTTTTCCTCCACGCGCTCTGAATACGCAGTCTCAGGCTCACTCTCACTCTCGCCACAGATCGCCTCCCAACACTCTCTCTCACGATCGGCAGAGCCCTGCTGCGACACTGCAAACCTCCGGCGACTTCTCCCACAGCACAGGTAAAAGCCCTTGCTGTTCTTGGGCTTTGCTTGCCACTTCATTTACAGCCAAATACACCCTGGGGCTGCGAGCTTCCCAGCTCCTAGAACTGCCAGCACTGTCTCACTGGCACCATCGGCAGAGCCCTGCTCCAACGCTGCAACCGTCCAGCGCTTTCTCCCACAGCCCAGGTGCCCGATTTGAAAGCTCTTGCTGCTCCTCACCGTCCCGTGGCAGCGCTGTCACACAGCTAAGGCAGTAGAACAAGCGGTGGGAGCGACTGCCTGACGTTTTCACTTTGAGAGCTAGTCTGTGCCGAGAGTGAGAGTGAGCTTGAGAACGTGTATTGGGAGTGCTGGGAGGCAAGGCAAAGGCAGATGCCCAGTGTGTGTCCCACACACGCACAGAGACACACACAGACAGAGGTGAATGGCACTTGCTTTTCCTCCACGCGCTCTGAATACGCAGTCTCAGGCTCACTCTCACTCTCAGCACAGATCGCTTCCCACAGGGCAAATGTCCTGCCATTTTGCCCACAGCCAAGGGGACAGCACAGAAAGCTGCTGCTCCTCACCTTCCCTCACCACCGCTTTCGCAGCCAAGCACACACTGCACCTGCGTGCTTGCCCAGCTCCGAACCCTGCCAGCACTCTCGCTCAGTGCCCCGACCGGCAGAGCCCTGCTGCGACACTGCAAACCTCCGGCGACTTCTCCCACAGCACAGGTAAAAGCCCTTGCTGTTCTTGGGCTTTGCTTGCCACTTCATTTACAGCCAAATACACCCTGGGGCTGCGAGCTTGCCCAGCTCCTAGAACTGCCAGCACTCTGTCTCACTGGCACCATCGGCAGAGCCCTGCTCCAACGCTGCAACCGTCCAGCGCTTTCTCCCACAGCCCAGGTGCCCGATTTGAAAGCTCTTGCTGCTCCTCACCGTCCCGTGGCAGCGCTGTCACACAACTAAGGCAGTAGAACAAGCGGTGGGAGCGACTGCCCGACGTTTTCACTTTGGGAGCTAGTCTGTGCCGAGAGTGAGAGTGAGCTTGAGAACGTGTATTGGGAGTGCTGGGAGGCAAGGCAAAGGCAGATGCCCAGTGTGTGTCCCACACACACACAGAGACACACACAGACAGAGGTGAATGGCACTTGCTTTTCCTCCACGCGCTCTGAATACGCAGTCTCAGGCTCACTCACACTCTCGCCACAGATCGCCTCCCAAAACTCTCTCTCACGATCGGCAGAGCCCTGCTGCGACACTGCAAACCTCCGGCGACTTCTCCCACAGCACAGGTAAAAGCCCTTGCTGTTCTTGGGCTTTGCTTGCCACTTCATTTACAGCCAAATACACCCTGGGGCTGCGAGCTTGCCCAGCTCCTAGAACTGCCAGCACTCTGTCTCACTGGCACCATCGGCAGAGCCCTGCTCCAACGCTGCAACCGTCCAGCGCTTTCTCCCACAGCCCAGGTGCCCGATTTGAAAGCTCTTGCTGCTCCTCACCGTCCCGTGGCAGCGCTGTCACACAACTAAGGCAGTAGAACAAGCGGTGGGAGCGACTGCCCGACGTTTTCACTTTGGGAGCTAGTCTGTGCCGAGAGTGAGAGTGAGCTTGAGAACGTGTATT
The DNA here is from genome assembly GCF_030463565.1 of Pelecanus crispus. NCBI lineage: Eukaryota > Metazoa > Chordata > Aves > Pelecaniformes > Pelecanidae > Pelecanus > Pelecanus crispus. Next base: position 46,643,409 of record NC_134647.1, on the reverse strand, counting down.
GGGAGTGCTGGGAGGCAAGGCAAGGACAGATGCCCAGTGTGTGTCCCACACACACACAGAGACACACACAGACAGAGGTGAATGGCACTTGCTTTTCCTCCACGCGCTCTGAATACGCAGTCTCAGGCTCACTCTCACTCTCGCCACAGATCGCCTCCCACAGTGCAAACATCCTGCCATTTTGCCCACAAGCCAAGGGGACAGCACAGAAAGCTGCAGCTCCTCCAGTGCCTGGAGGAAAGGCAAGTGCAGTCACCATTGTGTGTTCCGCTGCGAAAGCGCTGGCGCGGCAAGGTGAGGAGCACCAAGAACTTTCCGTGCTGGCACTATTGCTGTGGGAGAACGAGCCGGACGTTTGCGGTGTCGGAGCAGGGCTCTGCCGATCGCACCCAGCGGCGCTCCGTCCTCGCTTAACTCCGAACGCTGCCAACACTCTCTCTCACGATCGGCAGAGCCCTGCTGCGACACTGCAAACCTCCGGCAAGTTCTCCCACAGCACAGGTAAAAGCCCTTGCTGTTCTTGGGCTTTGCTTGCCACTTCATTTACAGCCAAATACACCCTGGGGCTGCGAGCTTGCCCAGCTCCTAGAACTGCCAGCACTCTGTCTCACTGGCACCATCGGCAGAGACCTGCTCCAACGCTGCAACCGTCCAGCGCTTTCTCCCACAGCCCAGGTGCCCGATTTGAAAGCTCTTGCTGCTCCTCACCATCCCGTGGCAGCGCTGTCACACAACTAAGGCAGTAGAACAAGCGGTGGGAGCGACTGCCCGACGTTTTCACTTTGGGAGCTAGTCTGTGCCGAGAGTGAGAGTGAGCTTGAGAACGTGTATTGGGAGTGCTGGGAGGCAAGGCAAAGGCAGATGCCCAGTGTGTGTCCCACACACACACAGAGACACACACAGACAGAGGTGAATGGCACTTGCTTTTCCTCCACGCGCTCTGAATACGCAGTCTCAGGCTCACTCTCACTCTCGCCACAGATCGCCTCCCAACACTCTCTCTCACGATCGGCAGAGCCCTGCTGCGACACTGCAAACCTCCGGCGACTTCTCCCACAGCACAGGTAAAAGCCCTTGCTGTTCTTGGGCTTTGCTTGCCACTTCATTTACAGCCAAATACACCCTGGGGCTGCGAGCTTCCCAGCTCCTAGAACTGCCAGCACTGTCTCACTGGCACCATCGGCAGAGCCCTGCTCCAACGCTGCAACCGTCCAGCGCTTTCTCCCACAGCCCAGGTGCCCGATTTGAAAGCTCTTGCTGCTCCTCACCGTCCCGTGGCAGCGCTGTCACACAACTAAGGCAGTAGAACAAGCGGTGGGAGCGACTGCCTGACGTTTTCACTTTGAGAGCTAGTCTGTGCCGAGAGTGAGAGTGAGCTTGAGAACGTGTATTGGGAGTGCTGGGAGGCAAGGCAAAGGCAGATGCCCAGTGTGTGTCCCACACACACACAGAGACACACACAGACAGAGGTGAATGGCACTTGCTTTTCCTCCACGCGCTCTGAATACGCAGTCTCAGGCTCACTCTCACTCTCAGCACAGATCGCTTCCCACAGGGCAAATGTCCTGCCATTTTGCCCACAGCCAAGGGGACAGCACAGAAAGCTGCTGCTCCTCACCTTCCCTCACCACCGCTTTCGCAGCCAAGCACACACTGCACCTGCGTGCTTGCCCAGCTCCGAACCCTGCCAGCACTCTCTCTCACTGCCCCGACCGGCAGAGCCCTGCTGCGACACTGCAAACCTCCGGCGACTTCTCCCACAGCACAGGTAAAAGCCCTTGCTGTTCTTGGGCTTTGCTTGCCACTTCATTTACACCCAAATACACCCTGGGGCTGCGAGCTTGCCCAGCTCCTAGAACTGCCAGCACTCTGTCTCACTGGCACCATCGGCAGAGCCCTGCTCCAACGCTGCAACCGTCCAGCGCTTTCTCCCACAGCCCAGGTGCCCGATTTGAAAGCTCTTGCTGCTCCTCACCGTCCCGTGGCAGCGCTGTCACACAACTAAGGCAGTAGAACAAGCGGTGGGAGCGACTGCCCGACGTTTTCACTTTGGGAGCTAGTCTGTGCCGAGAGTGAGAGTGAGCCTGAGAACGTGTATTGTGAGTGCTGGGAGGCAAGGCAAGGACAGATGCCCAGTGTGTGTCCCACACACACACAGAGACACACACAGACAGAGGTGAATGGCACTTGCTTTTCCTCCACGCGCTCTGAATACGCAGTCTCAGGCTCACTCTCACTCTCGCCACAGATCGCCTCCCACAGTGCAAACGTCCTGCCATTTTGCCCACAAGCCAAGGGGACAGCACAGAAAGCTGCAGCTCCTCCAGTGCCTGGAGGAAAGGCAAGTGCAGTCACCATTGTGTGTTCCGCTGCGAAAGCGCTGGCGCGGCAAGGTGAGGAGCACCAAGAACTTTCCGTGCTGGCACTATTGCCGTGGGAGAACGAGCCGGACGTTTGCGGTGTCGGAGCAGGGCTCTGCCGATCGCACCCAGCGGCGCTCCGTCCTCGCTTAACTCCGAACGCTGCCAACACTCTCTCTCACGATCGGCAGAGCCCTGCTGCGACACTGCAAACCTCCGGCAAGTTCTCCCACAGCACAGGTAAAAGCCCTTGCTGTTCTTGGGCTTTGCTTGCCACTTCATTTACAGCCAAATACACCCTGGGGCTGCGAGCTTGCCCAGCTCCTAGAACTGCCAGCACTCTGTCTCACTGGCACCATCGGCAGAGACCTGCTCCAACGCTGCAACCGTCCAGCGCTTTCTCCCACAGCCCAGGTGCCCGATTTGAAAGCTCTTGCTGCTCCTCACCATCCCGTGGCAGCGCTGTCACACAACTAAGGCAGTAGAACAAGCGGTGGGAGCGACTGCCCGACGTTTTCACTTTGGGAGCTAGTCTGTGCCGAGAGTGAGAGTGAGCTTGAGAACGTGTATTGGGAGTGCTGGGAGGCAAGGCAAAGGCAGATGCCCAGTGTGTGTCCCACACACACACAGAGACACACACAGACAGAGGTGAATGGCACTTGCTTTTCCTCCACGCGCTCTGAATACGCAGTCTCAGGCTCACTCTCACTCTCGCCACAGATCGCCTCCCAACACTCTCTCTCACGATCGGCAGAGCCCTGCTGCGACACTGCAAACCTCCGGCGACTTCTCCCACAGCACAGGTAAAAGCCCTTGCTGTTCTTGGGCTTTGCTTGCCACTTCATTTACAGCCAAATACACCCTGGGGCTGCGAGCTTCCCAGCTCCTAGAACTGCCAGCACTGTCTCACTGGCACCATCGGCAGAGCCCTGCTCCAACGCTGCAACCGTCCAGCGCTTTCTCCCACAGCCCAGGTGCCCGATTTGAAAGCTCTTGCTGCTCCTCACCGTCCCGTGGCAGCGCTGTCACACAGCTAAGGCAGTAGAACAAGCGGTGGGAGCGACTGCCTGACGTTTTCACTTTGAGAGCTAGTCTGTGCCGAGAGTGAGAGTGAGCTTGAGAACGTGTATTGGGAGTGCTGGGAGGCAAGGCAAAGGCAGATGCCCAGTGTGTGTCCCACACACGCACAGAGACACACACAGACAGAGGTGAATGGCACTTGCTTTTCCTCCACGCGCTCTGAATACGCAGTCTCAGGCTCACTCTCACTCTCAGCACAGATCGCTTCCCACAGGGCAAATGTCCTGCCATTTTGCCCACAGCCAAGGGGACAGCACAGAAAGCTGCTGCTCCTCACCTTCCCTCACCACCGCTTTCGCAGCCAAGCACACACTGCACCTGCGTGCTTGCCCAGCTCCGAACCCTGCCAGCACTCTCGCTCACTGCCCCGACCGGCAGAGCCCTGCTGCGACACTGCAAACCTCCGGCGACTTCTCCCACAGCACAGGTAAAAGCCCTTGCTGTTCTTGGGCTTTGCTTGCCACTTCATTTACAGCCAAATACACCCTGGGGCTGCGAGCTTGCCCAGCTCCTAGAACTGCCAGCACTCTGTCTCACTGGCACCATCGGCAGAGCCCTGCTCCAACGCTGCAACCGTCCAGCGCTTTCTCCCACAGCCCAGGTGCCCGATTTGAAAGCTCTTGCTGCTCCTCACCGTCCCGTGGCAGCGCTGTCACACAACTAAGGCAGTAGAACAAGCGGTGGGAGCGACTGCCCGACGTTTTCACTTTGGGAGCTAGTCTGTGCCGAGAGTGAGAGTGAGCTTGAGAACGTGTATTGGGAGTGCTGGGAGGCAAGGCAAAGGCAGATGCCCAGTGTGTGTCCCACACACACACAGAGACACACACAGACAGAGGTGAATGGCACTTGCTTTTCCTCCACGCGCTCTGAATACGCAGTCTCAGGCTCACTCACACTCTCGCCACAGATCGCCTCCCAAAACTCTCTCTCACGATCGGCAGAGCCCTGCTGCGACACTGCAAACCTCCGGCGACTTCTCCCACAGCACAGGTAAAAGCCCTTGCTGTTCTTGGGCTTTGCTTGCCACTTCATTTACACCCAAATACACCCTGGGGCTGCGAGCTTGCCCAGCTCCTAGAACTGCCAGCACTCTGTCTCACTGGCACCATCGGCAGAGCCCTGCTCCAACGCTGCAACCGTCCAGCGCTTTCTCCCACAGCCCAGGTGCCCGATTTGAAAGCTCTTGCTGCTCCTCACCGTCCCGTGGCAGCGCTGTCACACAACTAAGGCAGTAGAACAAGCGGTGGGAGCGACTGCCCGACGTTTTCACTTTGGGAGCTAGTCTGTGCCGAGAGTGAGAGTGAGCTTGAGAACGTGTATTGGGAGTGCTGGGAGGCAAGGCAAGGACAGATGCCCAGTGTGTGTCCCACACACACACAGAGACACACACAGACAGAGGTGAATGGCACTTGCTTTTCCTCCACGCGCTCTGAATACGCAGTCTCAGGCTCACTCTCACTCTCGCCACAGATCGCCTCCCACAGTGCAAACATCCTGCCATTTTGCCCACAAGCCAAGGGGACAGCACAGAAAGCTGCAGCTCCTCCAGTGCCTGGAGGAAAGGCAAGTGCAGTCACCATTGTGTGTTCCGCTGCGAAAGCGCTGGCGCGGCAAGGTGAGGAGCACCAAGAACTTTCCGTGCTGGCACTATTGCTGTGGGAGAACGAGCCGGACGTTTGCGGTGTCGGAGCAGGGCTCTGCCGATCGCACCCAGCGGCGCTCCGTCCTCGCTTAACTCCGAACGCTGCCAACACTCTCTCTCACGATCGGCAGAGCCCTGCTGCGACACTGCAAACCTCCGGCAAGTTCTCCCACAGCACAGGTAAAAGCCCTTGCTGTTCTTGGGCTTTGCTTGCCACTTCATTTACAGCCAAATACACCCTGGGGCTGCGAGCTTGCCCAGCTCCTAGAACTGCCAGCACTCTGTCTCACTGGCACCATCGGCAGAGACCTGCTCCAACGCTGCAACCGTCCAGCGCTTTCTCCCACAGCCCAGGTGCCCGATTTGAAAGCTCTTGCTGCTCCTCACCGTCCCGTGGCAGCGCTGTCACACAACTAAGGCAGTAGAACAAGCGGTGGGAGCGACTGCCCGACGTTTTCACTTTGGGAGCTAGTCTGTGCCGAGAGTGAGAGTGAGCTTGAGAACGTGTATTGGGAGTGCTGGGAGGCAAGGCAAAGGCAGATGCCCAGTGTGTGTCCCACACACACACAGAGACACACACAGACAGAGGTGAATGGCACTTGCTTTTCCTCCACGCGCTCTGAATACGCAGTCTCAGGCTCACTCTCACTCTCGCCACAGATCGCCTCCCAACACTCTCTCTCACGATCGGCAGAGCCCTGCTGCGACACTGCAAACCTCCGGCGACTTCTCCCACAGCACAGGTAAAAGCCCTTGCTGTTCTTGGGCTTTGCTTGCCACTTCATTTACAGCCAAATACACCCTGGGGCTGCGAGCTTCCCAGCTCCTAGAACTGCCAGCACTGTCTCACTGGCACCATCGGCAGAGCCCTGCTCCAACGCTGCAACCGTCCAGCGCTTTCTCCCACAGCCCAGGTGCCCGATTTGAAAGCTCTTGCTGCTCCTCACCGTCCCGTGGCAGCGCTGTCACACAACTAAGGCAGTAGAACAAGCGGTGGGAGCGACTGCCCGACGTTTTCACTTTGAGAGCTAGTCTGTGCCGAGAGTGAGAGTGAGCTTGAGAACGTGTATTGGGAGTGCTGGGAGGCAAGGCAAAGGCAGATGCCCAGTGTGTGTCCCACACACACACAGAGACACACACAGACAGAGGTGAATGGCACTTGCTTTTCCTCCACGCGCTCTGAATACGCAGTCTCAGGCTCACTCTCACTCTCGCCACAGATCGCCTCCCACAGTGCAAACGTCCTGCCATTTTGCCCACAAGCCAAGGGGACAGCACAGAAAGCTGCAGCTCCTCCAGTGCCTGGAGGAAAGGCAAGTGCAGTCACCATTGTGTGTTCCGCTGCGAAAGCGCTGGCGCGGCAAGGTGAGGAGCACCAAGAACTTTCCGTGCTGGCACTATTGCTGTGGGAGAACGAGCCGGACGTTTGCGGTGTCGGAGCAGGGCTCTGCCGATCGCACCCAGCGGCGCTCCGTCCTCGCTTAACTCCGAACGCTGCCAACACTCTCTCTCACGATCGGCAGAGCCCTGCTGCGACACTGCAAACCTCCGGCAAGTTCTCCCACAGCACAGGTAAAAGCCCTTGCTGTTCTTGGGCTTTGCTTGCCACTTCATTTACACCCAAATACACCCTGGGGCTGCGAGCTTGCCCAGCTCCTAGAACTGCCAGCACTCTGTCTCACTGGCACCATCGGCAGAGCCCTGCTCCAACGCTGCAACCGTCCAGCGCTTTCTCCCACAGCCCAGGTGCCCGATTTGAAAGCTCTTGCTGCTCCTCACCATCCCGTGGCAGCGCTGTCACACAACTAAGGCAGTAGAACAAGCGGTGGGAGCGACTGCCCGACGTTTTCACTTTGGGAGCTAGTCTGTGCCGAGAGTGAGAGTGAGCTTGAGAACGTGTATTGGGAGTGCTGGGAGGCAAGGCAAAGGCAGATGCCCAGTGTGTGTCCCACACACACACAGAGACACACACAGACAGAGGTGAATGGCACTTGCTTTTCCTCCACGCGCTCTGAATACGCAGTCTCAGGCTCACTCTCACTCTCGCCACAGATCGCCTCCCAACACTCTCTCTCACGATCGGCAGAGCCCTGCTGCGACACTGCAAACCTCCGGCGACTTCTCCCACAGCACAGGTAAAAGCCCTTGCTGTTCTTGGGCTTTGCTTGCCACTTCATTTACACCCAAATACACCCTGGGGCTGCGAGCTTCCCAGCTCCTAGAACTGCCAGCACTGTCTCACTGGCACCATCGGCAGAGCCCTGCTCCAACGCTGCAACCGTCCAGCGCTTTCTCCCACAGCCCAGGTGCCCGATTTGAAAGCTCTTGCTGCTCCTCACCGTCCCGTGGCAGCGCTGTCACACAACTAAGGCAGTAGAACAAGCGGTGGGAGCGACTGCCCGACGTTTTCACTTTGGGAGCTAGTCTGTGCCGAGAGTGAGAGTGAGCCTGAGAACGTGTATTGGGAGTGCTGGGAGGCAAGGCAAGGACAGATGCCCAGTGTGTGTCCCACACACACACAGAGACACACACAGACAGAGGTGAATGGCACTTGCTTTTCCTCCACGCGCTCTGAATACGCAGTCTCAGGCTCACTCTCACTCTCGCCACAGATCGCCTCCCACAGTGCAAACGTCCTGCCATTTTGCCCACAAGCCAAGGGGACAGCACAGAAAGCTGCAGCTCCTCCAGTGCCTGGAGGAAAGGCAAGTGCAGTCACCATTGTGTGTTCCGCTGCGAAAGCGCTGGCGCGGCAAGGTGAGGAGCACCAAGAACTTTCCGTGCTGGCACTATTGCCGTGGGAGAACGAGCCGGACGTTTGCGGTGTCGGAGCAGGGCTCTGCCGATCGCACCCAGCGGCGCTCCGTCCTCGCTTAACTCCGAACGCTGCCAACACTCTCTCTCACGATCGGCAGAGCCCTGCTGCGACACTGCAAACCTCCGGCAAGTTCTCCCACAGCACAGGTAAAAGCCCTTGCTGTTCTTGGGCTTTGCTTGCCACTTCATTTACACCCAAATACACCCTGGGGCTGCGAGCTTGCCCAGCTCCTAGAACTGCCAGCACTCTGTCTCACTGGCACCATCGGCAGAGACCTGCTCCAACGCTGCAACCGTCCAGCGCTTTCTCCCACAGCCCAGGTGCCCGATTTGAAAGCTCTTGCTGCTCCTCACCATCCCGTGGCAGCGCTGTCACACAACTAAGGCAGTAGAACAAGCGGTGGGAGCGACTGCCCGACGTTTTCACTTTGGGAGCTAGTCTGTGCCGAGAGTGAGAGTGAGCTTGAGAACGTGTATTGGGAGTGCTGGGAGGCAAGGCAAAGGCAGATGCCCAGTGTGTGTCCCACACACACACAGAGACACACACAGACAGAGGTGAATGGCACTTGCTTTTCCTCCACGCGCTCTGAATACGCAGTCTCAGGCTCACTCTCACTCTCGCCACAGATCGCCTCCCAACACTCTCTCTCACGATCGGCAGAGCCCTGCTGCGACACTGCAAACCTCCGGCGACTTCTCCCACAGCACAGGTAAAAGCCCTTGCTGTTCTTGGGCTTTGCTTGCCACTTCATTTACACCCAAATACACCCTGGGGCTGCGAGCTTCCCAGCTCCTAGAACTGCCAGCACTGTCTCACTGGCACCATCGGCAGAGCCCTGCTCCAACGCTGCAACCGTCCAGCGCTTTCTCCCACAGCCCAGGTGCCCGATTTGAAAGCTCTTGCTGCTCCTCACCGTCCCGTGGCAGCGCTGTCACACAGCTAAGGCAGTAGAACAAGCGGTGGGAGCGACTGCCTGACGTTTTCACTTTGAGAGCTAGTCTGTGCCGAGAGTGAGAGTGAGCTTGAGAACGTGTATTGGGAGTGCTGGGAGGCAAGGCAAAGGCAGATGCCCAGTGTGTGTCCCACACACGCACAGAGACACACACAGACAGAGGTGAATGGCACTTGCTTTTCCTCCACGCGCTCTGAATACGCAGTCTCAGGCTCACTCTCACTCTCAGCACAGATCGCTTCCCACAGGGCAAATGTCCTGCCATTTTGCCCACAGCCAAGGGGACAGCACAGAAAGCTGCTGCTCCTCACCTTCCCTCACCACCGCTTTCGCAGCCAAGCACACACTGCACCTGCGTGCTTGCCCAGCTCCGAACCCTGCCAGCACTCTCGCTCACTGCCCCGACCGGCAGAGCCCTGCTGCGACACTGCAAACCTCCGGCGACTTCTCCCACAGCACAGGTAAAAGCCCTTGCTGTTCTTGGGCTTTGCTTGCCACTTCATTTACAGCCAAATACACCCTGGGGCTGCGAGCTTGCCCAGCTCCTAGAACTGCCAGCACTCTGTCTCACTGGCACCATCGGCAGAGCCCTGCTCCAACGCTGCAACCGTCCAGCGCTTTCTCCCACAGCCCAGGTGCCCGATTTGAAAGCTCTTGCTGCTCCTCACCGTCCCGTGGCAGCGCTGTCACACAACTAAGGCAGTAGAACAAGCGGTGGGAGCGACTGCCCGACGTTTTCACTTTGGGAGCTAGTCTGTGCCGAGAGTGAGAGTGAGCTTGAGAACGTGTATTGGGAGTGCTGGGAGGCAAGGCAAAGGCAGATGCCCAGTGTGTGTCCCACACACACACAGAGACACACACAGACAGAGGTGAATGGCACTTGCTTTTCCTCCACGCGCTCTGAATACGCAGTCTCAGGCTCACTCACACTCTCGCCACAGATCGCCTCCCAAAACTCTCTCTCACGATCGGCAGAGCCCTGCTGCGACACTGCAAACCTCCGGCGACTTCTCCCACAGCACAGGTAAAAGCCCTTGCTGTTCTTGGGCTTTGCTTGCCACTTCATTTACACCCAAATACACCCTGGGGCTGCGAGCTTGCCCAGCTCCTAGAACTGCCAGCACTCTGTCTCACTGGCACCATCGGCAGAGCCCTGCTCCAACGCTGCAACCGTCCAGCGCTTTCTCCCACAGCCCAGGTGCCCGATTTGAAAGCTCTTGCTGCTCCTCACCGTCCCGTGGCAGCGCTGTCACACAACTAAGGCAGTAGAACAAGCGGTGGGAGCGACTGCCCGACGTTTTCACTTTGGGAGCTAGTCTGTGCCGAGAGTGAGAGTGAGCTTGAGAACGTGTATTGGGAGTGCTGGGAGGCAAGGCAAGGACAGATGCCCAGTGTGTGTCCCACACACACACAGAGACACACACAGACAGAGGTGAATGGCACTTGCTTTTCCTCCACGCGCTCTGAATACGCAGTCTCAGGCTCACTCTCACTCTCGCCACAGATCGCCTCCCACAGTGCAAACATCCTGCCATTTTGCCCACAAGCCAAGGGGACAGCACAGAAAGCTGCAGCTCCTCCAGTGCCTGGAGGAAAGGCAAGTGCAGTCACCATTGTGTGTTCCGCTGCGAAAGCGCTGGCGCGGCAAGGTGAGGAGCACCAAGAACTTTCCGTGCTGGCACTATTGCTGTGGGAGAACGAGCCGGACGTTTGCGGTGTCGGAGCAGGGCTCTGCCGATCGCACCCAGCGGCGCTCCGTCCTCGCTTAACTCCGAACGCTGCCAACACTCTCTCTCACGATCGGCAGAGCCCTGCTGCGACACTGCACACGTCCGGCAAGTTCTCCCACAGCGAAGCTACCAGCACGGAAAGCTCTCGCTCTTCCTCACCTTCCTTTGCCAGAGCTTTCATAGGGCGACACACACCCCCCCAGAGGTGAACGGCACTTGCTTTTCCTCCACGCGCTCTGAATACGCAGTCTCAGGCTCACTCTCACTCTCGGCACAGATCGCTTCCCACAGGGCAAACGTCCTGCCATTTTGCCCACAGCCAAGGGGACAGCACAGAAAGCTGCTGCTCCTCACCTTCCCTCACCACCGCTTTCGCAGCCAAGCACACACTGCACCTGCGTGCTTGCCCAGCTCCGAACCCTGCCAGCACTCTCTCTCACTGCCCCGACAGGCAGAGCCCTGCTGCGACACTGCAAACCTCCGGCGACTTCTCCCACAGCACAGGTAAAAGCCCTTGCTGTTCTTGGGCTTTGCTTGCCACTTCATTTACAGCCAAATACACCCTGGGGCTGCGAGCTTGCCCAGCTCCTAGAACTGCCAGCACTCTGTCTCACTGGCACCATCGGCAGAGACCTGCTCCAACGCTGCAACCGTCCAGCGCTTTCTCCCACAGCCCAGGTGCCCGATTTGAAAGCTCTTGCTGCTCCTCACCATCCCGTGGCAGCGCTGTCACACAACTAAGGCAGTAGAACAAGCGGTGGGAGCGACTGCCCGACGTTTTCACTTTGGGAGCTAGTCTGTGCCGAGAGTGAGAGTGAGCTTGAGAACGTGTATTGGGAGTGCTGGGAGGCAAGGCAAAGGCAGATGCCCAGTGTGTGTCCCACACACACACAGAGACACACACAGACAGAGGTGAATGGCACTTGCTTTTCCTCCACGCGCTCTGAATACGCAGTCTCAGGCTCACTCTCACTCTCGGCACAGATCGCCTCCCAACACTCTCTCTCACGATCGGCAGAGCCCTGCTGCGACACTGCAAACCTCCGGCGACTTCTCCCACAGCACAGGTAAAAGCCCTTGCTGTTCTTGGGCTTTGCTTGCCACTTCATTTACAGCCAAATACACCCTGGGGCTGCGAGCTTCCCAGCTCCTAGAACTGCCAGCACTGTCTCACTGGCACCATCGGCAGAGCCCTGCTCCAACGCTGCAACCGTCCAGCGCTTTCTCCCACAGCCCAGGTGCCCGATTTGAAAGCTCTTGCTGCTCCTCACCGTCCCGTGGCAGCGCTGTCACACAACTAAGGCAGTAGAACAAGCGGTGGGAGCGACTGCCTGACGTTTTCACTTTGAGAGCTAGTCTGTGCCGAGAGTGAGAGTGAGCTTGAGAACGTGTATTGGGAGTGCTGGGAGGCAAGGCAAAGGCAGATGCCCAGTGTGTGTCCCACACACACACAGAGACACACACAGACAGAGGTGAATGGCACTTGCTTTTCCTCCACGCGCTCTGAATACGCAGTCTCAGGCTCACTCTCACTCTCAGCACAGATCGCTTCCCACAGGGCAAATGTCCTGCCATTTTGCCCACAGCCAAGGGGACAGCACAGAAAGCTGATGCTCCTCACCTTCCCTCACCACCGCTTTCGCAGCCAAGCACACACTGCACCTGCGTGCTTGCCCAGCTCCGAACCCTGCCAGCACTCTCTCTCACTGCCCCGACCGGCAGAGCCCTGCTGCGACACTGCAAACCTCCGGCGACTTCTCCCACAGCACAGGTAAAAGCCCTTGCTGTTCTTGGGCTTTGCTTGCCACTTCATTTACACCCAAATACACCCTGGGGCTGCGAGCTTGCCCAGCTCCTAGAACTGCCAGCACTCTGTCTCACTGGCACCATCGGCAGAGCCCTGCTCCAACGCTGCAACCGTCCAGCGCTTTCTCCCACAGCCCAGGTGCCCGATTTGAAAGCTCTTGCTGCTCCTCACCGTCCCGTGGCAGCGCTGTCACACAACTAAGGCAGTAGAACAAGCGGTGGGAGCGACTGCCCGACGTTTTCACTTTGGGAGCTAGTCTGTGCCGAGAGTGAGAGTGAGCCTGAGAACGTGTATTGTGAGTGCTGGGAGGCAAGGCAAGGACAGATGCCCAGTGTGTGTCCCACACACACACAGAGACACACACAGACAGAGGTGAATGGCACTTGCTTTTCCTCCACGCGCTCTGAATACGCAGTCTCAGGCTCACTCTCACTCTCGCCACAGATCGCCTCCCACAGTGCAAACGTCCTGCCATTTTGCCCACAAGCCAAGGGGACAGCACAGAAAGCTGCAGCTCCTCCAGTGCCTGGAGGAAAGGCAAGTGCAGTCACCATTGTGTGTTCCGCTGCGAAAGCGCTGGCGCGGCAAGGTGAGGAGCACCAAGAACTTTCCGTGCTGGCACTATTGCTGTGGGAGAACGAGCCGGACGTTTGCGGTGTCGGAGCAGGGCTCTGCCGATCGCACCCAGCGGCGCTCCGTCCTCGCTTAACTCCGAACGCTGCCAACACTCTCTCTCACGATCGGCAGAGCCCTGCTGTGACACTGCACACGTCCGGCAAGTTCTCCCAAAGCGAAGCTACCAGCACGGAAAGCTCTCGCTCTTCCTCACCTTCCTTTGCCAGAGCTTTCATAGGGCGACACACACCCCCCCCAGAGGTGAACGGCACTTGCTTTTCCTCCACGCGCTCTGAATACGCAGTCTCAGGCTCACTCTCACTCTCGGCACAGATCGCTTCCCACAGGGCAAACGTCCTGCCATTTTGCCCACAGCCAAGGGGACAGCACAGAAAGCTGCTGCTCCTCACCTTCCCTCACCACCGCTTTCGCAGCCAAGCACACACTGCACCTGCGTGCTTGCCCAGCTCCGAACCCTGCCAGCACTCTCGCTCACTGCCCCGACAGGCAGAGCCCTGCTGCGACACTGCAAACCTCCGGCGACTTCTCCCACAGCACAGGGTAAAAGCCCTTGCTGTTCTTGGGCTTTGCTTGCCACTTCATTTACAGCCAAATACAACCCTGGGGCTGCGAGCTTGCCCAGCTCCTAGAACTGCCAGCACTCTGTCTCACTGGCACCATCGGCAGAGCCCTGCTCCAACGCTGCAACCGTCCAGCGCTTTCTCCCACAGCCCAGGTGCCCGCACTGAAAGCTCTTGCTGCTCCTCACCATCCCGTGGCAGCGCTGTCACACAACTAAGGCAGTAGAACAAGCGGTGGGAGCGACTGCCCGACGTTTTCACTTTGGGAGCTAGTCTGTGCCGAGAGTGAGAGTGAGCTTGAGAACGTGTATTGGGAGTGCTGGGAGGCAAGGCAAAGGCAGATGCCCAGTGTGTGTCCCACACACACACAGAGACACACACAGACAGAGGTGAATGGCACTTGCTTTTCCTCCACGCGCTCTGAATACGCAGTCTCAGGCTCACTCTCACTCTCGCCACAGATCGCCTCCCACAGTGCAAACATCCTGCCATTTTGCCCACAAGCCAAGGGGACAGCACAGAAAGCTGCAGCTCCTCCAGTGCCTGGAGGAAAGGCAAGTGCAGTCACCATTGTGTGTTCCGCTGCGAAAGCGCTGGCGCGGCAAGGTGAGGAGCACCAAGAACTTTCCGTGCTGGCACTATTGCTGTGGGAGAACGAGCCGGACGTTTGCGGTGTCGGAGCAGGGCTCTGCCGATCGCACCCAGCGGCGCTCCGTCCTCGCTTAACTCCGAACGCTGCCAACACTCTCTCTCACGATCGGCAGAGCCCTGCTGCGACACTGCACACGTCCGGCAAGTTCTCCCACAGCGAAGCTACCAGCACGGAAAGCTCTCGCTCTTCCTCACCTTCCTTTGCCAGAGCTTTCATAGGGCGACACACACCCCCCCAGAGGTGAACGGCACTTGCTTTTCCTCCACGCGCTCTGAATACGCAGTCTCAGGCTCACTCTCACTCTCGGCACAGATCGCTTCCCACAGGGCAAACGTCCTGCCATTTTGCCCACAGCCAAGGGGACAGCACAGAAAGCTGCTGCTCCTCACCTTCCCTCACCACCGCTTTCGCAGCCAAGCACACACTGCACCTGCGTGCTTGCCCAGCTCCGAACCCTGCCAGCACTCTCTCTCACTGCCCCGACAGGCAGAGCCCTGCTGCGACACTGCAAACCTCCGGCGACTTCTCCCACAGCACAGGTAAAAGCCCTTGCTGTTCTTGGGCTTTGCTTGCCACTTCATTTACAGCCAAATACACCCTGGGGCTGCGAGCTTGCCCAGCTCCTAGAACTGCCAGCACTCTGTCTCACTGGCACCATCGGCAGAGACCTGCTCCAACGCTGCAACCGTCCAGCGCTTTCTCCCACAGCCCAGGTGCCCGATTTGAAAGCTCTTGCTGCTCCTCACCATCCCGTGGCAGCGCTGTCACACAACTAAGGCAGTAGAACAAGCGGTGGGAGCGACTGCCCGACGTTTTCACTTTGGGAGCTAGTCTGTGCCGAGAGTGAGAGTGAGCTTGAGAACGTGTATTGGGAGTGCTGGGAGGCAAGGCAAAGGCAGATGCCCAGTGTGTGTCCCACACACACACAGAGACACACACAGACAGAGGTGAATGGCACTTGCTTTTCCTCCACGCGCTCTGAATACGCAGTCTCAGGCTCACTCTCACTCTCGCCACAGATCGCCTCCCAACACTCTCTCTCACGATCGGCAGAGCCCTGCTGCGACACTGCAAACCTCCGGCGACTTCTCCCACAGCACAGGTAAAAGCCCTTGCTGTTCTTGGGCTTTGCTTGCCACTTCATTTACAGCCAAATACACCCTGGGGCTGCGAGCTTCCCAGCTCCTAGAACTGCCAGCACTGTCTCACTGGCACCATCGGCAGAGCCCTGCTCCAACGCTGCAACCGTCCAGCGCTTTCTCCCACAGCCCAGGTGCCCGATTTGAAAGCTCTTGCTGCTCCTCACCGTCCCGTGGCAGCGCTGTCACACAACTAAGGCAGTAGAACAAGCGGTGGGAGCGACTGCCTGACGTTTTCACTTTGAGAGCTAGTCTGTGCCGAGAGTGAGAGTGAGCTTGAGAACGTGTATTGGGAGTGCTGGGAGGCAAGGCAAAGGCAGATGCCCAGTGTGTGTCCCACACACACACAGAGACACACACAGACAGAGGTGAATGGCACTTGCTTTTCCTCCACGCGCTCTGAATACGCAGTCTCAGGCTCACTCTCACTCTCAGCACAGATCGCTTCCCACAGGGCAAATGTCCTGCCATTTTGCCCACAGCCAAGGGGACAGCACAGAAAGCTGATGCTCCTCACCTTCCCTCACCACCGCTTTCGCAGCCAAGCACACACTGCACCTGCGTGCTTGCCCAGCTCCGAACCCTGCCAGCACTCTCTCTCACTGCCCCGACCGGCAGAGCCCTGCTGCGACACTGCAAACCTCCGGCGACTTCTCCCACAGCACAGGTAAAAGCCCTTGCTGTTCTTGGGCTTTGCTTGCCACTTCATTTACACCCAAATACACCCTGGGGCTGCGAGCTTGCCCAGCTCCTAGAACTGCCAGCACTCTGTCTCACTGGCACCATCGGCAGAGCCCTGCTCCAACGCTGCAACCGTCCAGCGCTTTCTCCCACAGCCCAGGTGCCCGATTTGAAAGCTCTTGCTGCTCCTCACCGTCCCGTGGCAGCGCTGTCACACAACTAAGGCAGTAGAACAAGCGGTGGGAGCGACTGCCCGACGTTTTCACTTTGGGAGCTAGTCTGTGCCGAGAGTGAGAGTGAGCCTGAGAACGTGTATTGTGAGTGCTGGGAGGCAAGGCAAGGACAGATGCCCAGTGTGTGTCCCACACACACACAGAGACACACACAGACAGAGGTGAATGGCACTTGCTTTTCCTCCACGCGCTCTGAATACGCAGTCTCAGGCTCACTCTCACTCTCGCCACAGATCGCCTCCCACAGTGCAAACGTCCTGCCATTTTGCCCACAAGCCAAGGGGACAGCACAGAAAGCTGCAGCTCCTCCAGTGCCTGGAGGAAAGGCAAGTGCAGTCACCATTGTGTGTTCCGCTGCGAAAGCGCTGGCGCGGCAAGGTGAGGAGCACCAAGAACTTTCCGTGCTGGCACTATTGCTGTGGGAGAACGAGCCGGACGTTTGCGGTGTCGGAGCAGGGCTCTGCCGATCGCACCCAGCGGCGCTCCGTCCTCGCTTAACTCCGAACGCTGCCAACACTCTCTCTCACGATCGGCAGAGCCCTGCTGTGACACTGCACACGTCCGGCAAGTTCTCCCAAAGCGAAGCTACCAGCACGGAAAGCTCTCGCTCTTCCTCACCTTCCTTTGCCAGAGCTTTCATAGGGCGACACACACCCCCCCAGAGGTGAACGGCACTTGCTTTTCCTCCACGCGCTCTGAATACGCAGTCTCAGGCTCACTCTCACTCTCGGCACAGATCGCTTCCCACAGGGCAAACGTCCTGCCATTTTGCCCACAGCCAAGGGGACAGCACAGAAAGCTGCTGCTCCTCACCTTCCCTCACCACCGCTTTCGCAGCCAAGCACACACTGCACCTGCGTGCTTGCCCAGCTCCGAACCCTGCCAGCACTCTCGCTCACTGCCCCGACAGGCAGAGCCCTGCTGCGACACTGCAAACCTCCGGCGACTTCTCCCACAGCACAGGTAAAAGCCCTTGCTGTTCTTGGGCTTTGCTTGCCACTTCATTTACAGCCAAATACACCCTGGGGCTGCGAGCTTGCCCAGCTCCTAGAACTGCCAGCACTCTGTCTCACTGGCACCATCGGCAGAGACCTGCTCCAACGCTGCAACCGTCCAGCGCTTTCTCCCACAGCCCAGGTGCCCGCACTGAAAGCTCTTGCTGCTCCTCACCATCCCGTGGCAGCGCTGTCACACAACTAAGGCAGTAGAACAAGCGGTGGGAGCGACTGCCCGACGTTTTCACTTTGGGAGCTAGTCTGTGCCGAGAGTGAGAGTGAGCTTGAGAACGTGTATTGGGAGTGCTGGGAGGCAAGGCAAAGGCAGATGCCCAGTGTGTGTCCCACACACACACAGAGACACACACAGACAGAGGTGAATGGCACTTGCTTTTCCTCCACGCGCTCTGAATACGCAGTCTCAGGCTCACTCTCACTCTCGCCACAGATCGCCTCCCAACACTCTCTCTCACGATCGGCAGAGCCCTGCTGCGACACTGCAAACCTCCGGCGACTTCTCCCACAGCACAGGTAAAAGCCCTTGCTGTTCTTGGGCTTTGCTTGCCACTTCATTTACAGCCAAATACACCCTGGGGCTGCGAGCTTCCCAGCTCCTAGAACTGCCAGCACTGTCTCACTGGCACCATCGGCAGAGCCCTGCTCCAACGCTGCAACCGTCCAGCGCTTTCTCCCACAGCCCAGGTGCCCGATTTGAAAGCTCTTGCTGCTCCTCACCGTCCCGTGGCAGCGCTGTCACACAACTAAGGCAGTAGAACAAGCGGTGGGAGCGACTGCCCGATGTTTTCACTTTGGGAGCTAGTCTGTGCCGAGAGTGAGAGTGAGCTTGAGAACGTGTATTGGGAGTGCTGGGAGGCAAGGCAAAGGCAGATGCCCAGTGTGTGTCCCACACACACACAGAGACACACACAGACAGAGGTGAATGGCACTTGCTTTTCCTCCACGCGCTCTGAATACGCAGTCTCAGGCTCACTCACACTCTCGCCACAGATCGCCTCCCAAAACTCTCTCTCACGATCGGCAGAGCCCTGCTGCGACACTGCAAACCTCCGGCGACTTCTCCCACAGCACAGGTAAAAGCCCTTGCTGTTCTTGGGCTTTGCTTGCCACTTCATTTACACCCAAATACACCCTGGGGCTGCGAGCTTGCCCAGCTCCTAGAACTGCCAGCACTCTGTCTCACTGGCACCATCGGCAGAGCCCTGCTCCAACGCTGCAACCGTCCAGCGCTTTCTCCCACAGCCCAGGTGCCCGATTTGAAAGCTCTTGCTGCTCCTCACCGTCCCGTGGCAGCGCTGTCACACAACTAAGGCAGTAGAACAAGCGGTGGGAGCGACTGCCCGACGTTTTCACTTTGGGAGCTAGTCTGTGCCGAGAGTGAGAGTGAGCCTGAGAACGTGTATTGTGAGTGCTGGGAGGCAAGGCAAGGACAGATGCCCAGTGTGTGTCCCACACACACACAGAGACACACACAGACAGAGGTGAATGGCACTTGCTTTTCCTCCACGCGCTCTGAATACGCAGTCTCAGGCTCACTCTCACTCTCGCCACAGATCGCCTCCCACAGTGCAAACGTCCTGCCATTTTGCCCACAAGCCAAGGGGACAGCACAGAAAGCTGCAGCTCCTCCAGTGCCTGGAGGAAAGGCAAGTGCAGTCACCATTGTGTGTTCCGCTGCGAAAGCGCTGGCGCGGCAAGGTGAGGAGCACCAAGAACTTTCCGTGCTGGCACTATTGCTGTGGGAGAACGAGCCGGACGTTTGCGGTGTCGGAGCAGGGCTCTGCCGATCGCACCCAGCGGCGCTCCGTCCTCGCTTAACTCCGAACGCTGCCAACACTCTCTCTCACGATCGGCAGAGCCCTGCTGCGACACTGCAAACCTCCGGCAAGTTCTCCCACAGCACAGGTAAAAGCCCTTGCTGTTCTTGGGCTTTGCTTGCCACTTCATTTACAGCCAAATACACCCTGGGGCTGCGAGCTTGCCCAGCTCCTAGAACTGCCAGCACTCTGTCTCACTGGCACCATCGGCAGAGACCTGCTCCAACGCTGCAACCGTCCAGCGCTTTCTCCCACAGCCCAGGTGCCCGATTTGAAAGCTCTTGCTGCTCCTCACCATCCCGTGGCAGCGCTGTCACACAACTAAGGCAGTAGAACAAGCGGTGGGAGCGACTGCCCGACGTTTTCACTTTGGGAGCTAGTCTGTGCCGAGAGTGAGAGTGAGCTTGAGAACGTGTATTGGGAGTGCTGGGAGGCAAGGCAAAGGCAGATGCCCAGTGTGTGTCCCACACACACACAGAGACACACACAGACAGAGGTGAATGGCACTTGCTTTTCCTCCACGCGCTCTGAATACGCAGTCTCAGGCTCACTCTCACTCTCGCCACAGATCGCCTCCCAACACTCTCTCTCACGATCGGCAGAGCCCTGCTGCGACACTGCAAACCTCCGGCGACTTCTCCCACAGCACAGGTAAAAGCCCTTGCTGTTCTTGGGCTTTGCTTGCCACTTCATTTACAGCCAAATACACCCTGGGGCTGCGAGCTTCCCAGCTCCTAGAACTGCCAGCACTGTCTCACTGGCACCATCGGCAGAGCCCTGCTCCAACGCTGCAACCGTCCAGCGCTTTCTCCCACAGCCCAGGTGCCCGATTTGAAAGCTCTTGCTGCTCCTCACCGTCCCGTGGCAGCGCTGTCACACAACTAAGGCAGTAGAACAAGCGGTGGGAGCGACTGCCTGACGTTTTCACTTTGAGAGCTAGTCTGTGCCGAGAGTGAGAGTGAGCTTGAGAACGTGTATTGGGAGTGCTGGGAGGCAAGGCAAAGGCAGATGCCCAGTGTGTGTCCCACACACACACAGAGACACACACAGACAGAGGTGAATGGCACTTGCTTTTCCTCCACGCGCTCTGAATACGCAGTCTCAGGCTCACTCTCACTCTCAGCACAGATCGCTTCCCACAGGGCAAATGTCCTGCCATTTTGCCCACAGCCAAGGGGACAGCACAGAAAGCTGCTGCTCCTCACCTTCCCTCACCACCGCTTTCGCAGCCAAGCACACACTGCACCTGCGTGCTTGCCCAGCTCCGAACCCTGCCAGCACTCTCTCTCACTGCCGCGACCGGCAGAGCCCTGCTGCGACACTGCAAACCTCCGGCGACTTCTCCCACAGCACAGGTA
The DNA here is from genome assembly GCF_030463565.1 of Pelecanus crispus. Taxonomy (NCBI): domain Eukaryota; kingdom Metazoa; phylum Chordata; class Aves; order Pelecaniformes; family Pelecanidae; genus Pelecanus; species Pelecanus crispus. The sequence continues at coordinate 46,622,931 of NC_134647.1, read as the reverse complement.
AAAGCCCTTGCTGTTCTTGGGCTTTGCTTGCCACTTCATTTACACCCAAATACACCCTGGGGCTGCGAGCTTGCCCAGCTCCTAGAACTGCCAGCACTCTGTCTCACTGGCACCATCGGCAGAGCCCTGCTCCAACGCTGCAACCGTCCAGCGCTTTCTCCCACAGCCCAGGTGCCCGATTTGAAAGCTCTTGCTGCTCCTCACCGTCCCGTGGCAGCGCTGTCACACAACTAAGGCAGTAGAACAAGCGGTGGGAGCGACTGCCCGACGTTTTCACTTTGGGAGCTAGTCTGTGCCGAGAGTGAGAGTGAGCTTGAGAACGTGTATTGGGAGTGCTGGGAGGCAAGGCAAAGGCAGATGCCCAGTGTGTGTCCCACACACACACAGAGACACACACAGACAGAGGTGAATGGCACTTGCTTTTCCTCCACGCGCTCTGAATACGCAGTCTCAGGCTCACTCACACTCTCGCCACAGATCGCCTCCCAAAACTCTCTCTCACGATCGGCAGAGCCCTGCTGCGACACTGCAAACCTCCGGCGACTTCTCCCACAGCACAGGTAAAAGCCCTTGCTGTTCTTGGGCTTTGCTTGCCACTTCATTTACACCCAAATACACCCTGGGGCTGCGAGCTTGCCCAGCTCCTAGAACTGCCAGCACTCTGTCTCACTGGCACCATCGGCAGAGCCCTGCTCCAACGCTGCAACCGTCCAGCGCTTTCTCCCACAGCCCAGGTGCCCGATTTGAAAGCTCTTGCTGCTCCTCACCGTCCCGTGGCAGCGCTGTCACACAACTAAGGCAGTAGAACAAGCGGTGGGAGCGACTGCCCGACGTTTTCACTTTGGGAGCTAGTCTGTGCCGAGAGTGAGAGTGAGCCTGAGAACGTGTATTGTGAGTGCTGGGAGGCAAGGCAAGGACAGATGCCCAGTGTGTGTCCCACACACACACAGAGACACACACAGACAGAGGTGAATGGCACTTGCTTTTCCTCCACGCGCTCTGAATACGCAGTCTCAGGCTCACTCACACTCTCGCCACAGATCGCCTCCCAACACTCTCTCTCACGATCGGCAGAGCCCTGCTGCAACACTGCAAACCTCCGGCGACTTCTCCCACAGCACAGGTAAAAGCCCTTGCTGTTCTTGGGCTTTGCTTGCCACTTCATTTACAGCCAAATACACCCTGGGGCTGCGAGCTTCCCAGCTCCTAGAACTGCCAGCACTGTCTCACTGGCACCATCGGCAGAGCCCTGCTCCAACGCTGCAACCGTCCAGCGCTTTCTCCCACAGCCCAGGTGCCCGATTTGAAAGCTCTTGCTGCTCCTCACCGTCCCGTGGCAGCGCTGTCACACAACTAAGGCAGTAGAACAAGCGGTGGGAGCGACTGCCTGACGTTTTCACTTTGGGAGCTAGTCTGTGCCGAGAGTGAGAGTGAGCTTGAGAACGTGTATTGGGAGTGCTGGGAGGCAAGGCAAAGGCAGATGCCCAGTGTGTGTCCCACACACACACAGAGACACACACAGACAGAGGTGAATGGCACTTGCTTTTCCTCCACGTGCTCTGAATACGCAGTCTCAGGCTCACTCTCACTCTCAGCACAGATCGCTTCCCACAGGGCAAATGTCCTGCCATTTTGCCCACAAGCCAAGGGGACAGCACAGAAAGCTGCTGCTCCTCACCTTCCCTCACCACCGCTTTCGCAGCCAAGCACACACTGCACCTGCGTGCTTGCCCAGCTCCGAACCCTGCCAGCACTCTCGCTCACTGCCCCGACCGGCAGAGCCCTGCTGCGACACTGCAAACCTCCGGCGACTTCTCCCACAGCACAGGTAAAAGCCCTTGCTGTTCTTGGGCTTTGCTTGCCACTTCATTTACACCCAAAATACACCCTGGGGCTGCGAGCTTGCCCAGCTCCTAGAACTGCCAGCACTCTGTCTCACTGGCACCATCGGCAGAGCCCTGCTCCAACGCTGCAACCGTCCAGCGCTTTCTCCCACAGCCCAGGTGCCCGATTTGAAAGCTCTTGCTGCTCCTCACCGTCCCGTGGCAGCGCTGTCACACAACTAAGGCAGTAGAACAAGCGGTGGGAGCGACTGCCCGACGTTTTCACTTTGGGAGCTAGTCTGTGCCGAGAGTGAGAGTGAGCTTGAGAACGTGTATTGGGAGTGCTGGGAGGCAAGGCAAAGGCAGATGCCCAGTGTGTGTCCCACACACACACAGAGACACACACAGACAGAGGTGAATGGCACTTGCTTTTCCTCCACGCGCTCTGAATACGCAGTCTCAGGCTCACTCTCACTCTCGCCACAGATCGCCTCCCAAAACTCTCTCTCACGATCGGCAGAGCCCTGCTGCGACACTGCAAACCTCCGGCGACTTCTCCCACAGCACAGGTAAAAGCCCTTGCTGTTCTTGGGCTTTGCTTGCCACTTCATTTACACCCAAATACACCCTGGGGCTGCGAGCTTGCCCAGCTCCTAGAACTGCCAGCACTCTGTCTCACTGGCACCATCGGCAGAGCCCTGCTCCAACGCTGCAACCGTCCAGCGCTTTCTCCCACAGCCCAGGTGCCCGATTTGAAAGCTCTTGCTGCTCCTCACCGTCCCGTGGCAGCGCTGTCACACAACTAAGGCAGTAGAACAAGCGGTGGGAGCGACTGCCCGACGTTTTCACTTTGGGAGCTAGTCTGTGCCGAGAGTGAGAGTGAGCCTGAGAACGTGTATTGTGAGTGCTGGGAGGCAAGGCAAGGACAGATGCCCAGTGTGTGTCCCACACACACACAGAGACACACACAGACAGAGGTGAATGGCACTTGCTTTTCCTCCACGCGCTCTGAATACGCAGTCTCAGGCTCACTCTCACTCTCGCCACAGATCGCCTCCCACAGTGCAAACGTCCTGCCATTTTGCCCACAAGCCAAGGGGACAGCACAGAAAGCTGCAGCTCCTCCAGTGCCTGGAGGAAAGGCAAGTGCAGTCACCATTGTGTGTTCCGCTGCGAAAGCGCTGGCGCGGCAAGGTGAGGAGCACCAAGAACTTTCCGTGCTGGCACTATTGCTGTGGGAGAACGAGCCGGACGTTTGCGGTGTCGGAGCAGGGCTCTGCCGATCGCACCCAGCGGCGCTCCGTCCTCGCTTAACTCCGAACGCTGCCAACACTCTCTCTCACGATCGGCAGAGCCCTGCTGCGACACTGCAAACCTCCGGCAAGTTCTCCCACAGCACAGGTAAAAGCCCTTGCTGTTCTTGGGCTTTGCTTGCCACTTCATTTACAGCCAAATACACCCTGGGGCTGCGAGCTTGCCCAGCTCCTAGAACTGCCAGCACTCTGTCTCACTGGCACCATCGGCAGAGACCTGCTCCAACGCTGCAACCGTCCAGCGCTTTCTCCCACAGCCCAGGTGCCCGATTTGAAAGCTCTTGCTGCTCCTCACCGTCCCGTGGCAGCGCTGTCACACAACTAAGGCAGTAGAACAAGCGGTGGGAGCGACTGCCTGACGTTTTCACTTTGAGAGCTAGTCTGTGCCGAGAGTGAGAGTGAGCTTGAGAACGTGTATTGGGAGTGCTGGGAGGCAAGGCAAAGGCAGATGCCCAGTGTGTGTCCCACACACACACAGAGACACACACAGACAGAGGTGAATGGCACTTGCTTTTCCTCCACGCGCTCTGAATACGCAGTCTCAGGCTCACTCTCACTCTCAGCACAGATCGCTTCCCACAGGGCAAATGTCCTGCCATTTTGCCCACAGCCAAGGGGACAGCACAGAAAGCTGCTGCTCCTCACCTTCCCTCACCACCGCTTTCGCAGCCAAGCACACACTGCACCTGCGTGCTTGCCCAGCTCCGAACCCTGCCAGCACTCTCGCTCAGTGCCCCGACCGGCAGAGCCCTGCTGCGACACTGCAAACCTCCGGCGACTTCTCCCACAGCACAGGTAAAAGCCCTTGCTGTTCTTGGGCTTTGCTTGCCACTTCATTTACAGCCAAATACACCCTGGGGCTGCGAGCTTGCCCAGCTCCTAGAACTGCCAGCACTCTGTCTCACTGGCACCATCGGCAGAGCCCTGCTCCAACGCTGCAACCGTCCAGCGCTTTCTCCCACAGCCCAGGTGCCCGATTTGAAAGCTCTTGCTGCTCCTCACCGTCCCGTGGCCGCGCTGTCACACAACTAAGGCAGTAGAACAAGCGGTGGGAGCGACTGCCCGACGTTTTCACTTTGGGAGCTAGTCTGTGCCGAGAGTGAGAGTGAGCTTGAGAACGTGTATTGGGAGTGCTGGGAGGCAAGGCAAAGGCAGATGCCCAGTGTGTGTCCCACACACACACAGAGACACACACAGACAGAGGTGAATGGCACTTGCTTTTCCTCCACGCGCTCTGAATACGCAGTCTCAGGCTCACTCACACTCTCGCCACAGATCGCCTCCCAAAACTCTCTCTCACGATCGGCAGAGCCCTGCTGCGACACTGCAAACCTCCGGCGACTTCTCCCACAGCACAGGTAAAAGCCCTTGCTGTTCTTGGGCTTTGCTTGCCACTTCATTTACACCCAAATACACCCTGGGGCTGCGAGCTTGCCCAGCTCCTAGAACTGCCAGCACTCTGTCTCACTGGCACCATCGGCAGAGCCCTGCTCCAACGCTGCAACCGTCCAGCGCTTTCTCCCACAGCCCAGGTGCCCGATTTGAAAGCTCTTGCTGCTCCTCACCGTCCCGTGGCAGCGCTGTCACACAACTAAGGCAGTAGAACAAGCGGTGGGAGCGACTGCCCGACGTTTTCACTTTGGGAGCTAGTCTGTGCCGAGAGTGAGAGTGAGCCTGAGAACGTGTATTGTGAGTGCTGGGAGGCAAGGCAAGGACAGATGCCCAGTGTGTGTCCCACACACACACAGAGACACACACAGACAGAGGTGAATGGCACTTGCTTTTCCTCCACGCGCTCTGAATACGCAGTCTCAGGCTCACTCTCACTCTCGCCACAGATCGCCTCCCACAGTGCAAACGTCCTGCCATTTTGCCCACAAGCCAAGGGGACAGCACAGAAAGCTGCAGCTCCTCCAGTGCCTGGAGGAAAGGCAAGTGCAGTCACCATTGTGTGTTCCGCTGCGAAAGCGCTGGCGCGGCAAGGTGAGGAGCACCAAGAACTTTCCGTGCTGGCACTATTGCTGTGGGAGAACGAGCCGGACGTTTGCGGTGTCGGAGCAGGGCTCTGCCGATCGCACCCAGCGGCGCTCCGTCCTCGCTTAACTCCGAACGCTGCCAACACTCTCTCTCACGATCGGCAGAGCCCTGCTGCGACACTGCAAACCTCCGGCAAGTTCTCCCACAGCACAGGTAAAAGCCCTTGCTGTTCTTGGGCTTTGCTTGCCACTTCATTTACAGCCAAATACACCCTGGGGCTGCGAGCTTGCCCAGCTCCTAGAACTGCCAGCACTCTGTCTCACTGGCACCATCGGCAGAGCCCTGCTCCAACGCTGCAACCGTCCAGCGCTTTCTCCCACAGCCCAGGTGCCCGATTTGAAAGCTCTTGCTGCTCCTCACCATCCCGTGGCAGCGCTGTCACACAACTAAGGCAGTAGAACAAGCGGTGGGAGCGACTGCCCGACGTTTTCACTTTGGGAGCTAGTCTGTGCCGAGAGTGAGAGTGAGCTTGAGAACGTGTATTGGGAGTGCTGGGAGGCAAGGCAAAGGCAGATGCCCAGTGTGTGTCCCACACACACACAGAGACACACACAGACAGAGGTGAATGGCACTTGCTTTTCCTCCACGCGCTCTGAATACGCAGTCTCAGGCTCACTCTCACTCTCGCCACAGATCGCCTCCCAACACTCTCTCTCACGATCGGCAGAGCCCTGCTGCGACACTGCAAACCTCCGGCGACTTCTCCCACAGCACAGGTAAAAGCCCTTGCTGTTCTTGGGCTTTGCTTGCCACTTCATTTACAGCCAAATACACCCTGGGGCTGCGAGCTTCCCAGCTCCTAGAACTGCCAGCACTGTCTCACTGGCACCATCGGCAGAGCCCTGCTCCAACGCTGCAACCGTCCAGCGCTTTCTCCCACAGCCCAGGTGCCCGATTTGAAAGCTCTTGCTGCTCCTCACCGTCCCGTGGCAGCGCTGTCACACAACTAAGGCAGTAGAACAAGCGGTGGGAGCGACTGCCCGACGTTTTCACTTTGAGAGCTAGTCTGTGCCGAGAGTGAGAGTGAGCTTGAGAACGTGTATTGGGAGTGCTGGGAGGCAAGGCAAAGGCAGATGCCCAGTGTGTGTCCCACACACGCACAGAGACACACACAGACAGAGGTGAATGGCACTTGCTTTTCCTCCACGCGCTCTGAATACGCAGTCTCAGGCTCACTCTCACTCTCAGCACAGATCGCTTCCCACAGGGCAAATGTCCTGCCATTTTGCCCACAGCCAAGGGGACAGCACAGAAAGCTGCTGCTCCTCACCTTCCCTCACCACCGCTTTCGCAGCCAAGCACACACTGCACCTGCGTGCTTGCCCAGCTCCGAACCCTGCCAGCACTCTCGCTCAGTGCCCCGACCGGCAGAGCCCTGCTGCGACACTGCAAACCTCCGGCGACTTCTCCCACAGCACAGGTAAAAGCCCTTGCTGTTCTTGGGCTTTGCTTGCCACTTCATTTACAGCCAAATACACCCTGGGGCTGCGAGCTTGCCCAGCTCCTAGAACTGCCAGCACTCTGTCTCACTGGCACCATCGGCAGAGCCCTGCTCCAACGCTGCAACCGTCCAGCGCTTTCTCCCACAGCCCAGGTGCCCGATTTGAAAGCTCTTGCTGCTCCTCACCGTCCCGTGGCAGCGCTGTCACACAACTAAGGCAGTAGAACAAGCGGTGGGAGCGACTGCCCGACGTTTTCACTTTGGGAGCTAGTCTGTGCCGAGAGTGAGAGTGAGCTTGAGAACGTGTATTGGGAGTGCTGGGAGGCAAGGCAAAGGCAGATGCCCAGTGTGTGTCCCACACACACACAGAGACACACACAGACAGAGGTGAATGGCACTTGCTTTTCCTCCACGCGCTCTGAATACGCAGTCTCAGGCTCACTCACACTCTCGCCACAGATCGCCTCCCAAAACTCTCTCTCACGATCGGCAGAGCCCTGCTGCGACACTGCAAACCTCCGGCGACTTCTCCCACAGCACAGGTAAAAGCCCTTGCTGTTCTTGGGCTTTGCTTGCCACTTCATTTACACCCAAATACACCCTGGGGCTGCGAGCTTGCCCAGCTCCTAGAACTGCCAGCACTCTGTCTCACTGGCACCATCGGCAGAGCCCTGCTCCAACGCTGCAACCGTCCAGCGCTTTCTCCCACAGCCCAGGTGCCCGATTTGAAAGCTCTTGCTGCTCCTCACCGTCCCGTGGCAGCGCTGTCACACAACTAAGGCAGTAGAACAAGCGGTGGGAGCGACTGCCCGACGTTTTCACTTTGGGAGCTAGTCTGTGCCGAGAGTGAGAGTGAGCCTGAGAACGTGTATTGTGAGTGCTGGGAGGCAAGGCAAGGACAGATGCCCAGTGTGTGTCCCACACACACACAGAGACACACACAGACAGAGGTGAATGGCACTTGCTTTTCCTCCACGCGCTCTGAATACGCAGTCTCAGGCTCACTCTCACTCTCGCCACAGATCGCCTCCCACAGTGCAAACGTCCTGCCATTTTGCCCACAAGCCAAGGGGACAGCACAGAAAGCTGCAGCTCCTCCAGTGCCTGGAGGAAAGGCAAGTGCAGTCACCATTGTGTGTTCCGCTGCGAAAGCGCTGGCGCGGCAAGGTGAGGAGCACCAAGAACTTTCCGTGCTGGCACTATTGCTGTGGGAGAACGAGCCGGACGTTTGCGGTGTCGGAGCAGGGCTCTGCCGATCGCACCCAGCGGCGCTCCGTCCTCGCTTAACTCCGAACGCTGCCAACACTCTCTCTCACGATCGGCAGAGCCCTGCTGCGACACTGCAAACCTCCGGCAAGTTCTCCCACAGCACAGGTAAAAGCCCTTGCTGTTCTTGGGCTTTGCTTGCCACTTCATTTACACCCAAATACACCCTGGGGCTGCGAGCTTGCCCAGCTCCTAGAACTGCCAGCACTCTGTCTCACTGGCACCATCGGCAGAGACCTGCTCCAACGCTGCAACCGTCCAGCGCTTTCTCCCACAGCCCAGGTGCCCGATTTGAAAGCTCTTGCTGCTCCTCACCATCCCGTGGCAGCGCTGTCACACAACTAAGGCAGTAGAACAAGCGGTGGGAGCGACTGCCCGACGTTTTCACTTTGGGAGCTAGTCTGTGCCGAGAGTGAGAGTGAGCTTGAGAACGTGTATTGGGAGTGCTGGGAGGCAAGGCAAAGGCAGATGCCCAGTGTGTGTCCCACACACACACAGAGACACACACAGACAGAGGTGAATGGCACTTGCTTTTCCTCCACGCGCTCTGAATACGCAGTCTCAGGCTCACTCTCACTCTCGCCACAGATCGCCTCCCAACACTCTCTCTCACGATCGGCAGAGCCCTGCTGCGACACTGCAAACCTCCGGCGACTTCTCCCACAGCACAGGTAAAAGCCCTTGCTGTTCTTGGGCTTTGCTTGCCACTTCATTTACAGCCAAATACACCCTGGGGCTGCGAGCTTCCCAGCTCCTAGAACTGCCAGCACTGTCTCACTGGCACCATCGGCAGAGCCCTGCTCCAACGCTGCAACCGTCCAGCGCTTTCTCCCACAGCCCAGGTGCCCGATTTGAAAGCTCTTGCTGCTCCTCACCGTCCCGTGGCAGCGCTGTCACACAACTAAGGCAGTAGAACAAGCGGTGGGAGCGACTGCCTGACGTTTTCACTTTGAGAGCTAGTCTGTGCCGAGAGTGAGAGTGAGCTTGAGAACGTGTATTGGGAGTGCTGGGAGGCAAGGCAAAGGCAGATGCCCAGTGTGTGTCCCACACACGCACAGAGACACACACAGACAGAGGTGAATGGCACTTGCTTTTCCTCCACGCGCTCTGAATACGCAGTCTCAGGCTCACTCTCACTCTCAGCACAGATCGCTTCCCACAGGGCAAATGTCCTGCCATTTTGCCCACAGCCAAGGGGACAGCACAGAAAGCTGCTGCTCCTCACCTTCCCTCACCACCGCTTTCGCAGCCAAGCACACACTGCACCTGCGTGCTTGCCCAGCTCCGAACCCTGCCAGCACTCTCGCTCAGTGCCCCGACCGGCAGAGCCCTGCTGCGACACTGCAAACCTCCGGCGACTTCTCCCACAGCACAGGTAAAAGCCCTTGCTGTTCTTGGGCTTTGCTTGCCACTTCATTTACAGCCAAATACACCCTGGGGCTGCGAGCTTGCCCAGCTCCTAGAACTGCCAGCACTCTGTCTCACTGGCACCATCGGCAGAGCCCTGCTCCAACGCTGCAACCGTCCAGCGCTTTCTCCCACAGCCCAGGTGCCCGATTTGAAAGCTCTTGCTGCTCCTCACCGTCCCATGGCAGCGCTGTCACACAACTAAGGCAGTAGAACAAGCGGTGGGAGCGACTGCCCGACGTTTTCACTTTGGGAGCTAGTCTGTGCCGAGAGTGAGAGTGAGCTTGAGAACGTGTATTGGGAGTGCTGGGAGGCAAGGCAAAGGCAGATGCCCAGTGTGTGTCCCACACACACACAGAGACACACACAGACAGAGGTGAATGGCACTTGCTTTTCCTCCACGCGCTCTGAATACGCAGTCTCAGGCTCACTCACACTCTCGCCACAGATCGCCTCCCAAAACTCTCTCTCACGATCGGCAGAGCCCTGCTGCGACACTGCAAACCTCCGGCGACTTCTCCCACAGCACAGGTAAAAGCCCTTGCTGTTCTTGGGCTTTGCTTGCCACTTCATTTACAGCCAAATACACCCTGGGGCTGCGAGCTTGCCCAGCTCCTAGAACTGCCAGCACTCTGTCTCACTGGCACCATCGGCAGAGCCCTGCTCCAACGCTGCAACCGTCCAGCGCTTTCTCCCACAGCCCAGGTGCCCGATTTGAAAGCTCTTGCTGCTCCTCACCGTCCCGTGGCAGCGCTGTCACACAACTAAGGCAGTAGAACAAGCGGTGGGAGCGACTGCCCGACGTTTTCACTTTGGGAGCTAGTCTGTGCCGAGAGTGAGAGTGAGCCTGAGAACGTGTATTGGGAGTGCTGGGAGGCAAGGCAAGGACAGATGCCCAGTGTGTGTCCCACACACACACAGAGACACACACAGACAGAGGTGAATGGCACTTGCTTTTCCTCCACGCGCTCTGAATACGCAGTCTCAGGCTCACTCTCACTCTCGCCACAGATCGCCTCCCACAGTGCAAACGTCCTGCCATTTTGCCCACAAGCCAAGGGGACAGCACAGAAAGCTGCAGCTCCTCCAGTGCCTGGAGGAAAGGCAAGTGCAGTCACCATTGTGTGTTCCGCTGCGAAAGCGCTGGCGCGGCAAGGTGAGGAGCACCAAGAACTTTCCGTGCTGGCACTATTGCTGTGGGAGAACGAGCCGGACGTTTGCGGTGTCGGAGCAGGGCTCTGCCGATCGCACCCAGCGGCGCTCCGTCCTCGCTTAACTCCGAACGCTGCCAACACTCTCTCTCACGATCGGCAGAGCCCTGCTGCGACACTGCAAACCTCCGGCAAGTTCTCCCACAGCACAGGTAAAAGCCCTTGCTGTTCTTGGGCTTTGCTTGCCACTTCATTTACAGCCAAATACACCCTGGGGCTGCGAGCTTGCCCAGCTCCTAGAACTGCCAGCACTCTGTCTCACTGGCACCATCGGCAGAGACCTGCTCCAACGCTGCAACCGTCCAGCGCTTTCTCCCACAGCCCAGGTGCCCGATTTGAAAGCTCTTGCTGCTCCTCACCATCCCGTGGCAGCGCTGTCACACAACTAAGGCAGTAGAACAAGCGGTGGGAGCGACTGCCCGACGTTTTCACTTTGGGAGCTAGTCTGTGCCGAGAGTGAGAGTGAGCTTGAGAACGTGTATTGGGAGTGCTGGGAGGCAAGGCAAAGGCAGATGCCCAGTGTGTGTCCCACACACACACAGAGACACACACAGACAGAGGTGAATGGCACTTGCTTTTCCTCCACGCGCTCTGAATACGCAGTCTCAGGCTCACTCTCACTCTCGCCACAGATCGCCTCCCAACACTCTCTCTCACGATCGGCAGAGCCCTGCTGCGACACTGCAAACCTCCGGCGACTTCTCCCACAGCACAGGTAAAAGCCCTTGCTGTTCTTGGGCTTTGCTTGCCACTTCATTTACAGCCAAATACACCCTGGGGCTGCGAGCTTCCCAGCTCCTAGAACTGCCAGCACTCTGTCTCACTGGCACCATCGGCAGAGCCCTGCTCCAACGCTGCAACCGTCCAGCGCTTTCTCCCACAGCCCAGGTGCCCGATTTGAAAGCTCTTGCTGCTCCTCACCGTCCCGTGGCAGCGCTGTCACACAACTAAGGCAGTAGAACAAGCGGTGGGAGCGACTGCCTGACGTTTTCACTTTGAGAGCTAGTCTGTGCCGAGAGTGAGAGTGAGCTTGAGAACGTGTATTGGGAGTGCTGGGAGGCAAGGCAAAGGCAGATGCCCAGTGTGTGTCCCACACACACACAGAGACACACACAGACAGAGGTGAATGGCACTTGCTTTTCCTCCACGCGCTCTGAATACGCAGTCTCAGGCTCACTCTCACTCTCAGCACAGATCGCTTCCCACAGGGCAAATGTCCTGCCATTTTGCCCACAGCCAAGGGGACAGCACAGAAAGCTGCTGCTCCTCACCTTCCCTCACCACCGCTTTCGCAGCCAAGCACACACTGCACCTGCGTGCTTGCCCAGCTCCGAACCCTGCCAGCACTCTCTCTCACTGCCCCGACCGGCAGAGCCCTGCTGCGACACTGCAAACCTCCGGCGACTTCTCCCACAGCACAGGTAAAAGCCCTTGCTGTTCTTGGGCTTTGCTTGCCACTTCATTTACAGCCAAATACACCCTGGGGCTGCGAGCTTGCCCAGCTCCTAGAACTGCCAGCACTCTGTCTCACTGGCACCATCGGCAGAGCCCTGCTCCAACGCTGCAACCGTCCAGCGCTTTCTCCCACAGCCCAGGTGCCCGATTTGAAAGCTCTTGCTGCTCCTCACCGTCCCGTGGCCGCGCTGTCACACAACTAAGGCAGTAGAACAAGCGGTGGGAGCGACTGCCCGACGTTTTCACTTTGGGAGCTAGTCTGTGCCGAGAGTGAGAGTGAGCTTGAGAACGTGTATTGGGAGTGCTGGGAGGCAAGGCAAAGGCAGATGCCCAGTGTGTGTCCCACACACACACAGAGACACACACAGACAGAGGTGAATGGCACTTGCTTTTCCTCCACGCGCTCTGAATACGCAGTCTCAGGCTCACTCACACTCTCGCCACAGATCGCCTCCCAAAACTCTCTCTCACGATCGGCAGAGCCCTGCTGCGACACTGCAAACCTCCGGCGACTTCTCCCACAGCACAGGTAAAAGCCCTTGCTGTTCTTGGGCTTTGCTTGCCACTTCATTTACACCCAAATACACCCTGGGGCTGCGAGCTTGCCCAGCTCCTAGAACTGCCAGCACTCTGTCTCACTGGCACCATCGGCAGAGCCCTGCTCCAACGCTGCAACCGTCCAGCGCTTTCTCCCACAGCCCAGGTGCCCGATTTGAAAGCTCTTGCTGCTCCTCACCGTCCCGTGGCAGCGCTGTCACACAACTAAGGCAGTAGAACAAGCGGTGGGAGCGACTGCCCGACGTTTTCACTTTGGGAGCTAGTCTGTGCCGAGAGTGAGAGTGAGCCTGAGAACGTGTATTGTGAGTGCTGGGAGGCAAGGCAAGGACAGATGCCCAGTGTGTGTCCCACACACACACAGAGACACACACAGACAGAGGTGAATGGCACTTGCTTTTCCTCCACGCGCTCTGAATACGCAGTCTCAGGCTCACTCTCACTCTCGCCACAGATCGCCTCCCACAGTGCAAACGTCCTGCCATTTTGCCCACAAGCCAAGGGGACAGCACAGAAAGCTGCAGCTCCTCCAGTGCCTGGAGGAAAGGCAAGTGCAGTCACCATTGTGTGTTCCGCTGCGAAAGCGCTGGCGCGGCAAGGTGAGGAGCACCAAGAACTTTCCGTGCTGGCACTATTGCTGTGGGAGAACGAGCCGGACGTTTGCGGTGTCGGAGCAGGGCTCTGCCGATCGCACCCAGCGGCGCTCCGTCCTCGCTTAACTCCGAACGCTGCCAACACTCTCTCTCACGATCGGCAGAGCCCTGCTGCGACACTGCAAACCTCCGGCAAGTTCTCCCACAGCACAGGTAAAAGCCCTTGCTGTTCTTGGGCTTTGCTTGCCACTTCATTTACAGCCAAATACACCCTGGGGCTGCGAGCTTGCCCAGCTCCTAGAACTGCCAGCACTCTGTCTCACTGGCACCATCGGCAGAGCCCTGCTCCAACGCTGCAACCGTCCAGCGCTTTCTCCCACAGCCCAGGTGCCCGATTTGAAAGCTCTTGCTGCTCCTCACCATCCCGTGGCAGCGCTGTCACACAACTAAGGCAGTAGAACAAGCGGTGGGAGCGACTGCCCGACGTTTTCACTTTGGGAGCTAGTCTGTGCCGAGAGTGAGAGTGAGCTTGAGAACGTGTATTGGGAGTGCTGGGAGGCAAGGCAAAGGCAGATGCCCAGTGTGTGTCCCACACACACACAGAGACACACACAGACAGAGGTGAATGGCACTTGCTTTTCCTCCACGCGCTCTGAATACGCAGTCTCAGGCTCACTCTCACTCTCGGCACAGATCGCCTCCCAACACTCTCTCTCACGATCGGCAGAGCCCTGCTGCGACACTGCAAACCTCCGGCGACTTCTCCCACAGCACAGGTAAAAGCCCTTGCTGTTCTTGGGCTTTGCTTGCCACTTCATTTACAGCCAAATACACCCTGGGGCTGCGAGCTTCCCAGCTCCTAGAACTGCCAGCACTGTCTCACTGGCACCATCGGCAGAGCCCTGCTCCAACGCTGCAACCGTCCAGCGCTTTCTCCCACAGCCCAGGTGCCCGATTTGAAAGCTCTTGCTGCTCCTCACCGTCCCGTGGCAGCGCTGTCACACAACTAAGGCAGTAGAACAAGCGGTGGGAGCGACTGCCCGACGTTTTCACTTTGAGAGCTAGTCTGTGCCGAGAGTGAGAGTGAGCTTGAGAACGTGTATTGGGAGTGCTGGGAGGCAAGGCAAAGGCAGATGCCCAGTGTGTGTCCCACACACGCACAGAGACACACACAGACAGAGGTGAATGGCACTTGCTTTTCCTCCACGCGCTCTGAATACGCAGTCTCAGGCTCACTCTCACTCTCAGCACAGATCGCTTCCCACAGGGCAAATGTCCTGCCATTTTGCCCACAGCCAAGGGGACAGCACAGAAAGCTGCTGCTCCTCACCTTCCCTCACCACCGCTTTCGCAGCCAAGCACACACTGCACCTGCGTGCTTGCCCAGCTCCGAACCCTGCCAGCACTCTCGCTCAGTGCCCCGACCGGCAGAGCCCTGCTGCGACACTGCAAACCTCCGGCGACTTCTCCCACAGCACAGGTAAAAGCCCTTGCTGTTCTTGGGCTTTGCTTGCCACTTCATTTACAGCCAAATACACCCTGGGGCTGCGAGCTTGCCCAGCTCCTAGAACTGCCAGCACTCTGTCTCACTGGCACCATCGGCAGAGCCCTGCTCCAACGCTGCAACCGTCCAGCGCTTTCTCCCACAGCCCAGGTGCCCGATTTGAAAGCTCTTGCTGCTCCTCACCGTCCCGTGGCAGCGCTGTCACACAACTAAGGCAGTAGAACAAGCGGTGGGAGCGACTGCCCGACGTTTTCACTTTGGGAGCTAGTCTGTGCCGAGAGTGAGAGTGAGCTTGAGAACGTGTATTGGGAGTGCTGGGAGGCAAGGCAAAGGCAGATGCCCAGTGTGTGTCCCACACACACACAGAGACACACACAGACAGAGGTGAATGGCACTTGCTTTTCCTCCACGCGCTCTGAATACGCAGTCTCAGGCTCACTCACACTCTCGCCACAGATCGCCTCCCAAAACTCTCTCTCACGATCGGCAGAGCCCTGCTGCGACACTGCAAACCTCCGGCGACTTCTCCCACAGCACAGGTAAAAGCCCTTGCTGTTCTTGGGCTTTGCTTGCCACTTCATTTACACCCAAATACACCCTGGGGCTGCGAGCTTGCCCAGCTCCTAGAACTGCCAGCACTCTGTCTCACTGGCACCATCGGCAGAGCCCTGCTCCAACGCTGCAACCGTCCAGCGCTTTCTCCCACAGCCCAGGTGCCCGATTTGAAAGCTCTTGCTGCTCCTCACCGTCCCGTGGCAGCGCTGTCACACAACTAAGGCAGTAGAACAAGCGGTGGGAGCGACTGCCCGACGTTTTCACTTTGGGAGCTAGTCTGTGCCGAGAGTGAGAGTGAGCCTGAGAACGTGTATTGTGAGTGCTGGGAGGCAAGGCAAGGACAGATGCCCAGTGTGTGTCCCACACACACACAGAGACACACACAGACAGAGGTGAATGGCACTTGCTTTTCCTCCACGCGCTCTGAATACGCAGTCTCAGGCTCACTCTCACTCTCGCCACAGATCGCCTCCCACAGTGCAAACGTCCTGCCATTTTGCCCACAAGCCAAGGGGACAGCACAGAAAGCTGCAGCTCCTCCAGTGCCTGGAGGAAAGGCAAGTGCAGTCACCATTGTGTGTTCCGCTGCGAAAGCGCTGGCGCGGCAAGGTGAGGAGCACCAAGAACTTTCCGTGCTGGCACTATTGCTGTGGGAGAACGAGCCGGACGTTTGCGGTGTCGGAGCAGGGCTCTGCCGATCGCACCCAGCGGCGCTCCGTCCTCGCTTAACTCCGAACGCTGCCAACACTCTCTCTCACGATCGGCAGAGCCCTGCTGCGACACTGCAAACCTCCGGCAAGTTCTCCCACAGCACAGGTAAAAGCCCTTGCTGTTCTTGGGCTTTGCTTGCCACTTCATTTACACCCAAATACACCCTGGGGCTGCGAGCTTGCCCAGCTCCTAGAACTGCCAGCACTCTGTCTCACTGGCACCATCGGCAGAGACCTGCTCCAACGCTGCAACCGTCCAGCGCTTTCTCCCACAGCCCAGGTGCCCGATTTGAAAGCTCTTGCTGCTCCTCACCATCCCGTGGCAGCGCTGTCACACAACTAAGGCAGTAGAACAAGCGGTGGGAGCGACTGCCCGACGTTTTCACTTTGGGAGCTAGTCTGTGCCGAGAGTGAGAGTGAGCTTGAGAACGTGTATTGGGAGTGCTGGGAGGCAAGGCAAAGGCAGATGCCCAGTGTGTGTCCCACACACACACAGAGACACACACAGACAGAGGTGAATGGCACTTGCTTTTCCTCCACGCGCTCTGAATACGCAGTCTCAGGCTCACTCTCACTCTCGGCACAGATCGCCTCCCAACACTCTCTCTCACGATCGGCAGAGCCCTGCTGCGACACTGCAAACCTCCGGCGACTTCTCCCACAGCACAGGTAAAAGCCCTTGCTGTTCTTGGGCTTTGCTTGCCACTTCATTTACAGCCAAATACACCCTGGGGCTGCGAGCTTCCCAGCTCCTAGAACTGCCAGCACTGTCTCACTGGCACCATCGGCAGAGCCCTGCTCCAACGCTGCAACCGTCCAGCGCTTTCTCCCACAGCCCAGGTGCCCGATTTGAAAGCTCTTGCTGCTCCTCACCGTCCCGTGGCAGCGCTGTCACACAACTAAGGCAGTAGAACAAGCGGTGGGAGCGACTGCCTGACGTTTTCACTTTGAGAGCTAGTCTGTGCCGAGAGTGAGAGTGAGCTTGAGAACGTGTATTGGGAGTGCTGGGAGGCAAGGCAAAGGCAGATGCCCAGTGTGTGTCCCACACACGCACAGAGACACACACAGACAGAGGTGAATGGCACTTGCTTTTCCTCCACGCGCTCTGAATACGCAGTCTCAGGCTCACTCTCACTCTCAGCACAGATCGCTTCCCACAGGGCAAATGTCCTGCCATTTTGCCCACAGCCAAGGGGACAGCACAGAAAGCTGCTGCTCCTCACCTTCCCTCACCACCGCTTTCGCAGCCAAGCACACACTGCACCTGCGTGCTTGCCCAGCTCCGAACCCTGCCAGCACTCTCGCTCAGTGCCCCGACCGGCAGAGCCCTGCTGCGACACTGCAAACCTCCGGCGACTTCTCCCACAGCACAGGTAAAAGCCCTTGCTGTTCTTGGGCTTTGCTTGCCACTTCATTTACAGCCAAATACACCCTGGGGCTGCGAGCTTGCCCAGCTCCTAGAACTGCCAGCACTCTGTCTCACTGGCACCATCGGCAGAGCCCTGCTCCAACGCTGCAACCGTCCAGCGCTTTCTCCCACAGCCCAGGTGCCCGATTTGAAAGCTCTTGCTGCTCCTCACCGTCCCATGGCAGCGCTGTCACACAACTAAGGCAGTAGAACAAGCGGTGGGAGCGACTGCCCGACGTTTTCACTTTGGGAGCTAGTCTGTGCCGAGAGTGAGAGTGAGCTTGAGAACGTGTATTGGGAGTGCTGGGAGGCAAGGCAAAGGCAGATGCCCAGTGTGTGTCCCACACACACACAGAGACACACACAGACAGAGGTGAATGGCACTTGCTTTTCCTCCACGCGCTCTGAATACGCAGTCTCAGGCTCACTCACACTCTCGCCACAGATCGCCTCCCAAAACTCTCTCTCACGATCGGCAGAGCCCTGCTGCGACACTGCAAACCTCCGGCGACTTCTCCCACAGCACAGGTAAAAGCCCTTGCTGTTCTTGGGCTTTGCTTGCCACTTCATTTACACCCAAATACACCCTGGGGCTGCGAGCTTGCCCAGCTCCTAGAACTGCCAGCACTCTGTCTCACTGGCACCATCGGCAGAGCCCTGCTCCAACGCTGCAACCGTCCAGCGCTTTCTCCCACAGCCCAGGTGCCCGATTTGAAAGCTCTTGCTGCTCCTCACCGTCCCGTGGCAGCGCTGTCACACAACTAAGGCAGTAGAACAAGCGGTGGGAGCGACTGCCCGACGTTTTCACTTTGGGAGCTAGTCTGTGCCGAGAGTGAGAGTGAGCCTGAGAACGTGTATTGGGAGTGCTGGGAGGCAAGGCAAGGACAGATGCCCAGTGTGTGTCCCACACACACACAGAGACACACACAGACAGAGGTGAATGGCACTTGCTTTTCCTCCACGCGCTCTGAATACGCAGTCTCAGGCTCACTCTCACTCTCGCCACAGATCGCCTCCCACAGTGCAAACGTCCTGCCATTTTGCCCACAAGCCAAGGGGACAGCACAGAAAGCTGCAGCTCCTCCAGTGCCTGGAGGAAAGGCAAGTGCAGTCACCATTGTGTGTTCCGCTGCGAAAGCGCTGGCGCGGCAAGGTGAGGAGCACCAAGAACTTTCCGTGCTGGCACTATTGCTGTGGGAGAACGAGCCGGACGTTTGCGGTGTCGGAGCAGGGCTCTGCCGATCGCACCCAGCGGCGCTCCGTCCTCGCTTAACTCCGAACGCTGCCAACACTCTCTCTCACGATCGGCAGAGCCCTGCTGCGACACTGCAAACCTCCGGCAAGTTCTCCCACAGCACAGGTAAAAGCCCTTGCTGTTCTTGGGCTTTGCTTGCCACTTCATTTACAGCCAAATACACCCTGGGGCTGCGAGCTTGCCCAGCTCCTAGAACTGCCAGCACTCTGTCTCACTGGCACCATCGGCAGAGACCTGCTCCAACGCTGCAACCGTCCAGCGCTTTCTCCCACAGCCCAGGTGCCCGATTTGAAAGCTCTTGCTGCTCCTCACCATCCCGTGGCAGCGCTGTCACACAACTAAGGCAGTAGAACAAGCGGTGGGAGCGACTGCCCGACGTTTTCACTTTGGGAGCTAGTCTGTGCCGAGAGTGAGAGTGAGCTTGAGAACGTGTATTGGGAGTGCTGGGAGGCAAGGCAAAGGCAGATGCCCAGTGTGTGTCCCACACACACACAGAGACACACACAGACAGAGGTGAATGGCACTTGCTTTTCCTCCACGCGCTCTGAATACGCAGTCTCAGGCTCACTCTCACTCTCGCCACAGATCGCCTCCCAACACTCTCTCTCACGATCGGCAGAGCCCTGCTGCGACACTGCAAACCTCCGGCGACTTCTCCCACAGCACAGGTAAAAGCCCTTGCTGTTCTTGGGCTTTGCTTGCCACTTCATTTACAGCCAAATACACCCTGGGGCTGCGAGCTTCCCAGCTCCTAGAACTGCCAGCACTCTGTCTCACTGGCACCATCGGCAGAGCCCTGCTCCAACGCTGCAACCGTCCAGCGCTTTCTCCCACAGCCCAGGTGCCCGATTTGAAAGCTCTTGCTGCTCCTCACCGTCCCGTGGCAGCGCTGTCACACAACTAAGGCAGTAGAACAAGCGGTGGGAGCGACTGCCTGACGTTTTCACTTTGAGAGCTAGTCTGTGCCGAGAGTGAGAGTGAGCTTGAGAACGTGTATTGGGAGTGCTGGGAGGCAAGGCAAAGGCAGATGCCCAGTGTGTGTCCCACACACACACAGAGACACACACAGACAGAGGTGAATGGCACTTGCTTTTCCTCCACGCGCTCTGAATACGCAGTCTCAGGCTCACTCTCACTCTCAGCACAGATCGCTTCCCACAGGGCAAATGTCCTGCCATTTTGCCCACAGCCAAGGGGACAGCACAGAAAGCTGCTGCTCCTCACCTTCCCTCACCACCGCTTTCGCAGCCAAGCACACACTGCACCTGCGTGCTTGCCCAGCTCCGAACCCTGCCAGCACTCTCGCTCAGTGCCCCGACCGGCAGAGCCCTGCTGCGACACTGCAAACCTCCGGCGACTTCTCCCACAGCACAGGTAAAAGCCCTTGCTGTTCTTGGGCTTTGCTTGCCACTTCATTTACAGCCAAATACACCCTGGGGCTGCGAGCTTCCCAGCTCCTAGAACTGCCAGCACTGTCTCACTGGCACCATCGGCAGAGCCCTGCTCCAACGCTGCAACCGTCCAGCGCTTTCTCCCACAGCCCAGGTGCCCGATTTGAAAGCTCTTGCTGCTCCTCACCGTCCCGTGGCAGCGCTGTCACACAACTAAGGCAGTAGAACAAGCGGTGGGAGCGACTGCCCGACGTTTTCACTTTGAGAGCTAGTCTGTGCCGAGAGTGAGAGTGAGCTTGAGAACGTGTATTGGGAGTGCTGGGAGGCAAGGCAAAGGCAGATGCCCAGTGTGTGTCCCACACACGCACAGAGACACACACAGACAGAGGTGAATGGCACTTGCTTTTCCTCCACGCGCTCTGAATACGCAGTCTCAGGCTCACTCTCACTCTCAGCACAGATCGCTTCCCACAGGGCAAATGTCCTGCCATTTTGCCCACAGCCAAGGGGACAGCACAGAAAGCTGCTGCTCCTCACCTTCCCTCACCACCGCTTTCGCAGCCAAGCACACACTGCACCTGCGTGCTTGCCCAGCTCCGAACCCTGCCAGCACTCTCGCTCAGTGCCCCGACCGGCAGAGCCCTGCTGCGACACTGCAAACCTCCGGCGACTTCTCCCACAGCACAGGTAAAAGCCCTTGCTGTTCTTGGGCTTTGCTTGCCACTTCATTTACAGCCAAATACACCCTGGGGCTGCGAGCTTGCCCAGCTCCTAGAACTGCCAGCACTCTGTCTCACTGGCACCATCGGCAGAGCCCTGCTCCAACGCTGCAACCGTCCAGCGCTTTCTCCCACAGCCCAGGTGCCCGATTTGAAAGCTCTTGCTGCTCCTCACCGTCCCGTGGCAGCGCTGTCACACAACTAAGGCAGTAGAACAAGCGGTGGGAGCGACTGCCCGACGTTTTCACTTTGGGAGCTAGTCTGTGCCGAGAGTGAGAGTGAGCTTGAGAACGTGTATTGGGAGTGCTGGGAGGCAAGGCAAAGGCAGATGCCCAGTGTGTGTCCCACACACACACAGAGACACACACAGACAGAGGTGAATGGCACTTGCTTTTCCTCCACGCGCTCTGAATACGCAGTCTCAGGCTCACTCACACTCTCGCCACAGATCGCCTCCCAAAACTCTCTCTCACGATCGGCAGAGCCCTGCTGCGACACTGCAAACCTCCGGCGACTTCTCCCACAGCACAGGTAAAAGCCCTTGCTGTTCTTGGGCTTTGCTTGCCACTTCATTTACACCCAAATACACCCTGGGGCTGCGAGCTTGCCCAGCTCCTAGAACTGCCAGCACTCTGTCTCACTGGCACCATCGGCAGAGCCCTGCTCCAACGCTGCAACCGTCCAGCGCTTTCTCCCACAGCCCAGGTGCCCGATTTGAAAGCTCTTGCTGCTCCTCACCGTCCCGTGGCAGCGCTGTCACACAACTAAGGCAGTAGAACAAGCGGTGGGAGCGACTGCCCGACGTTTTCACTTTGGGAGCTAGTCTGTGCCGAGAGTGAGAGTGAGCCTGAGAACGTGTATTGTGAGTGCTGGGAGGCAAGGCAAGGACAGATGCCCAGTGTGTGTCCCACACACACACAGAGACACACACAGACAGAGGTGAATGGCACTTGCTTTTCCTCCACGCGCTCTGAATACGCAGTCTCAGGCTCACTCTCACTCTCGCCACAGATCGCCTCCCACAGTGCAAACGTCCTGCCATTTTGCCCACAAGCCAAGGGGACAGCACAGAAAGCTGCAGCTCCTCCAGTGCCTGGAGGAAAGGCAAGTGCAGTCACCATTGTGTGTTCCGCTGCGAAAGCGCTGGCGCGGCAAGGTGAGGAGCACCAAGAACTTTCCGTGCTGGCACTATTGCTGTGGGAGAACGAGCCGGACGTTTGCGGTGTCGGAGCAGGGCTCTGCCGATCGCACCCAGCGGCGCTCCGTCCTCGCTTAACTCCGAACGCTGCCAACACTCTCTCTCACGATCGGCAGAGCCCTGCTGCGACACTGCAAACCTCCGGCAAGTTCTCCCACAGCACAGGTAAAAGCCCTTGCTGTTCTTGGGCTTTGCTTGCCACTTCATTTACACCCAAATACACCCTGGGGCTGCGAGCTTGCCCAGCTCCTAGAACTGCCAGCACTCTGTCTCACTGGCACCATCGGCAGAGACCTGCTCCAACGCTGCAACCGTCCAGCGCTTTCTCCCACAGCCCAGGTGCCCGATTTGAAAGCTCTTGCTGCTCCTCACCATCCCGTGGCAGCGCTGTCACACAACTAAGGCAGTAGAACAAGCGGTGGGAGCGACTGCCCGACGTTTTCACTTTGGGAGCTAGTCTGTGCCGAGAGTGAGAGTGAGCTTGAGAACGTGTATTGGGAGTGCTGGGAGGCAAGGCAAAGGCAGATGCCCAGTGTGTGTCCCACACACACACAGAGACACACACAGACAGAGGTGAATGGCACTTGCTTTTCCTCCACGCGCTCTGAATACGCAGTCTCAGGCTCACTCTCACTCTCGCCACAGATCGCCTCCCAACACTCTCTCTCACGATCGGCAGAGCCCTGCTGCGACACTGCAAACCTCCGGCGACTTCTCCCACAGCACAGGTAAAAGCCCTTGCTGTTCTTGGGCTTTGCTTGCCACTTCATTTACAGCCAAATACACCCTGGGGCTGCGAGCTTCCCAGCTCCTAGAACTGCCAGCACTGTCTCACTGGCACCATCGGCAGAGCCCTGCTCCAACGCTGCAACCGTCCAGCGCTTTCTCCCACAGCCCAGGTGCCCGATTTGAAAGCTCTTGCTGCTCCTCACCGTCCCGTGGCAGCGCTGTCACACAACTAAGGCAGTAGAACAAGCGGTGGGAGCGACTGCCTGACGTTTTCACTTTGAGAGCTAGTCTGTGCCGAGAGTGAGAGTGAGCTTGAGAACGTGTATTGGGAGTGCTGGGAGGCAAGGCAAAGGCAGATGCCCAGTGTGTGTCCCACACACGCACAGAGACACACACAGACAGAGGTGAATGGCACTTGCTTTTCCTCCACGCGCTCTGAATACGCAGTCTCAGGCTCACTCTCACTCTCAGCACAGATCGCTTCCCACAGGGCAAATGTCCTGCCATTTTGCCCACAGCCAAGGGGACAGCACAGAAAGCTGCTGCTCCTCACCTTCCCTCACCACCGCTTTCGCAGCCAAGCACACACTGCACCTGCGTGCTTGCCCAGCTCCGAACCCTGCCAGCACTCTCGCTCAGTGCCCCGACCGGCAGAGCCCTGCTGCGACACTGCAAACCTCCGGCGACTTCTCCCACAGCACAGGTAAAAGCCCTTGCTGTTCTTGGGCTTTGCTTGCCACTTCATTTACAGCCAAATACACCCTGGGGCTGCGAGCTTGCCCAGCTCCTAGAACTGCCAGCACTCTGTCTCACTGGCACCATCGGCAGAGCCCTGCTCCAACGCTGCAACCGTCCAGCGCTTTCTCCCACAGCCCAGGTGCCCGATTTGAAAGCTCTTGCTGCTCCTCACCGTCCCATGGCAGCGCTGTCACACAACTAAGGCAGTAGAACAAGCGGTGGGAGCGACTGCCCGACGTTTTCACTTTGGGAGCTAGTCTGTGCCGAGAGTGAGAGTGAGCTTGAGAACGTGTATTGGGAGTGCTGGGAGGCAAGGCAAAGGCAGATGCCCAGTGTGTGTCCCACACACACACAGAGACACACACAGACAGAGGTGAATGGCACTTGCTTTTCCTCCACGCGCTCTGAATACGCAGTCTCAGGCTCACTCACACTCTCGCCACAGATCGCCTCCCAAAACTCTCTCTCACGATCGGCAGAGCCCTGCTGCGACACTGCAAACCTCCGGCGACTTCTCCCACAGCACAGGTAAAAGCCCTTGCTGTTCTTGGGCTTTGCTTGCCACTTCATTTACACCCAAATACACCCTGGGGCTGCGAGCTTGCCCAGCTCCTAGAACTGCCAGCACTCTGTCTCACTGGCACCATCGGCAGAGCCCTGCTCCAACGCTGCAACCGTCCAGCGCTTTCTCCCACAGCCCAGGTGCCCGATTTGAAAGCTCTTGCTGCTCCTCACCGTCCCGTGGCAGCGCTGTCACACAACTAAGGCAGTAGAACAAGCGGTGGGAGCGACTGCCCGACGTTTTCACTTTGGGAGCTAGTCTGTGCCGAGAGTGAGAGTGAGCCTGAGAACGTGTATTGGGAGTGCTGGGAGGCAAGGCAAGGACAGATGCCCAGTGTGTGTCCCACACACACACAGAGACACACACAGACAGAGGTGAATGGCACTTGCTTTTCCTCCACGCGCTCTGAATACGCAGTCTCAGGCTCACTCTCACTCTCGCCACAGATCGCCTCCCACAGTGCAAACGTCCTGCCATTTTGCCCACAAGCCAAGGGGACAGCACAGAAAGCTGCAGCTCCTCCAGTGCCTGGAGGAAAGGCAAGTGCAGTCACCATTGTGTGTTCCGCTGCGAAAGCGCTGGCGCGGCAAGGTGAGGAGCACCAAGAACTTTCCGTGCTGGCACTATTGCTGTGGGAGAACGAGCCGGACGTTTGCGGTGTCGGAGCAGGGCTCTGCCGATCGCACCCAGCGGCGCTCCGTCCTCGCTTAACTCCGAACGCTGCCAACACTCTCTCTCACGATCGGCAGAGCCCTGCTGCGACACTGCAAACCTCCGGCAAGTTCTCCCACAGCACAGGTAAAAGCCCTTGCTGTTCTTGGGCTTTGCTTGCCACTTCATTTACAGCCAAATACACCCTGGGGCTGCGAGCTTGCCCAGCTCCTAGAACTGCCAGCACTCTGTCTCACTGGCACCATCGGCAGAGACCTGCTCCAACGCTGCAACCGTCCAGCGCTTTCTCCCACAGCCCAGGTGCCCGATTTGAAAGCTCTTGCTGCTCCTCACCATCCCGTGGCAGCGCTGTCACACAACTAAGGCAGTAGAACAAGCGGTGGGAGCGACTGCCCGACGTTTTCACTTTGGGAGCTAGTCTGTGCCGAGAGTGAGAGTGAGCTTGAGAACGTGTATTGGGAGTGCTGGGAGGCAAGGCAAAGGCAGATGCCCAGTGTGTGTCCCACACACACACAGAGACACACACAGACAGAGGTGAATGGCACTTGCTTTTCCTCCACGCGCTCTGAATACGCAGTCTCAGGCTCACTCTCACTCTCGCCACAGATCGCCTCCCAACACTCTCTCTCACGATCGGCAGAGCCCTGCTGCGACACTGCAAACCTCCGGCGACTTCTCCCACAGCACAGGTAAAAGCCCTTGCTGTTCTTGGGCTTTGCTTGCCACTTCATTTACAGCCAAATACACCCTGGGGCTGCGAGCTTCCCAGCTCCTAGAACTGCCAGCACTCTGTCTCACTGGCACCATCGGCAGAGCCCTGCTCCAACGCTGCAACCGTCCAGCGCTTTCTCCCACAGCCCAGGTGCCCGATTTGAAAGCTCTTGCTGCTCCTCACCGTCCCGTGGCAGCGCTGTCACACAACTAAGGCAGTAGAACAAGCGGTGGGAGCGACTGCCTGACGTTTTCACTTTGAGAGCTAGTCTGTGCCGAGAGTGAGAGTGAGCTTGAGAACGTGTATTGGGAGTGCTGGGAGGCAAGGCAAAGGCAGATGCCCAGTGTGTGTCCCACACACACACAGAGACACACACAGACAGAGGTGAATGGCACTTGCTTTTCCTCCACGCGCTCTGAATACGCAGTCTCAGGCTCACTCTCACTCTCAGCACAGATCGCTTCCCACAGGGCAAATGTCCTGCCATTTTGCCCACAGCCAAGGGGACAGCACAGAAAGCTGCTGCTCCTCACCTTCCCTCACCACCGCTTTCGCAGCCAAGCACACACTGCACCTGCGTGCTTGCCCAGCTCCGAACCCTGCCAGCACTCTCGCTCAGTGCCCCGACCGGCAGAGCCCTGCTGCGACACTGCAAACCTCCGGCGACTTCTCCCACAGCACAGGTAAAAGCCCTTGCTGTTCTTGGGCTTTGCTTGCCACTTCATTTACAGCCAAATACACCCTGGGGCTGCGAGCTTGCCCAGCTCCTAGAACTGCCAGCACTCTGTCTCACTGGCACCATCGGCAGAGCCCTGCTCCAACGCTGCAACCGTCCAGCGCTTTCTCCCACAGCCCAGGTGCCCGATTTGAAAGCTCTTGCTGCTCCTCACCGTCCCGTGGCCGCGCTGTCACACAACTAAGGCAGTAGAACAAGCGGTGGGAGCGACTGCCCGACGTTTTCACTTTGGGAGCTAGTCTGTGCCGAGAGTGAGAGTGAGCTTGAGAACGTGTATTGGGAGTGCTGGGAGGCAAGGCAAAGGCAGATGCCCAGTGTGTGTCCCACACACACACAGAGACACACACAGACAGAGGTGAATGGCACTTGCTTTTCCTCCACGCGCTCTGAATACGCAGTCTCAGGCTCACTCACACTCTCGCCACAGATCGCCTCCCAAAACTCTCTCTCACGATCGGCAGAGCCCTGCTGCGACACTGCAAACCTCCGGCGACTTCTCCCACAGCACAGGTAAAAGCCCTTGCTGTTCTTGGGCTTTGCTTGCCACTTCATTTACACCCAAATACACCCTGGGGCTGCGAGCTTGCCCAGCTCCTAGAACTGCCAGCACTCTGTCTCACTGGCACCATCGGCAGAGCCCTGCTCCAACGCTGCAACCGTCCAGCGCTTTCTCCCACAGCCCAGGTGCCCGATTTGAAAGCTCTTGCTGCTCCTCACCGTCCCGTGGCAGCGCTGTCACACAACTAAGGCAGTAGAACAAGCGGTGGGAGCGACTGCCCGACGTTTTCACTTTGGGAGCTAGTCTGTGCCGAGAGTGAGAGTGAGCCTGAGAACGTGTATTGTGAGTGCTGGGAGGCAAGGCAAGGACAGATGCCCAGTGTGTGTCCCACACACACACAGAGACACACACAGACAGAGGTGAATGGCACTTGCTTTTCCTCCACGCGCTCTGAATACGCAGTCTCAGGCTCACTCTCACTCTCGCCACAGATCGCCTCCCACAGTGCAAACGTCCTGCCATTTTGCCCACAAGCCAAGGGGACAGCACAGAAAGCTGCAGCTCCTCCAGTGCCTGGAGGAAAGGCAAGTGCAGTCACCATTGTGTGTTCCGCTGCGAAAGCGCTGGCGCGGCAAGGTGAGGAGCACCAAGAACTTTCCGTGCTGGCACTATTGCTGTGGGAGAACGAGCCGGACGTTTGCGGTGTCGGAGCAGGGCTCTGCCGATCGCACCCAGCGGCGCTCCGTCCTCGCTTAACTCCGAACGCTGCCAACACTCTCTCTCACGATCGGCAGAGCCCTGCTGCGACACTGCAAACCTCCGGCAAGTTCTCCCACAGCACAGGTAAAAGCCCTTGCTGTTCTTGGGCTTTGCTTGCCACTTCATTTACAGCCAAATACACCCTGGGGCTGCGAGCTTGCCCAGCTCCTAGAACTGCCAGCACTCTGTCTCACTGGCACCATCGGCAGAGCCCTGCTCCAACGCTGCAACCGTCCAGCGCTTTCTCCCACAGCCCAGGTGCCCGATTTGAAAGCTCTTGCTGCTCCTCACCATCCCGTGGCAGCGCTGTCACACAACTAAGGCAGTAGAACAAGCGGTGGGAGCGACTGCCCGACGTTTTCACTTTGGGAGCTAGTCTGTGCCGAGAGTGAGAGTGAGCTTGAGAACGTGTATTGGGAGTGCTGGGAGGCAAGGCAAAGGCAGATGCCCAGTGTGTGTCCCACACACACACAGAGACACACACAGACAGAGGTGAATGGCACTTGCTTTTCCTCCACGCGCTCTGAATACGCAGTCTCAGGCTCACTCTCACTCTCGGCACAGATCGCCTCCCAACACTCTCTCTCACGATCGGCAGAGCCCTGCTGCGACACTGCAAACCTCCGGCGACTTCTCCCACAGCACAGGTAAAAGCCCTTGCTGTTCTTGGGCTTTGCTTGCCACTTCATTTACAGCCAAATACACCCTGGGGCTGCGAGCTTCCCAGCTCCTAGAACTGCCAGCACTGTCTCACTGGCACCATCGGCAGAGCCCTGCTCCAACGCTGCAACCGTCCAGCGCTTTCTCCCACAGCCCAGGTGCCCGATTTGAAAGCTCTTGCTGCTCCTCACCGTCCCGTGGCAGCGCTGTCACACAACTAAGGCAGTAGAACAAGCGGTGGGAGCGACTGCCCGACGTTTTCACTTTGAGAGCTAGTCTGTGCCGAGAGTGAGAGTGAGCTTGAGAACGTGTATTGGGAGTGCTGGGAGGCAAGGCAAAGGCAGATGCCCAGTGTGTGTCCCACACACGCACAGAGACACACACAGACAGAGGTGAATGGCACTTGCTTTTCCTCCACGCGCTCTGAATACGCAGTCTCAGGCTCACTCTCACTCTCAGCACAGATCGCTTCCCACAGGGCAAATGTCCTGCCATTTTGCCCACAGCCAAGGGGACAGCACAGAAAGCTGCTGCTCCTCACCTTCCCTCACCACCGCTTTCGCAGCCAAGCACACACTGCACCTGCGTGCTTGCCCAGCTCCGAACCCTGCCAGCACTCTCGCTCAGTGCCCCGACCGGCAGAGCCCTGCTGCGACACTGCAAACCTCCGGCGACTTCTCCCACAGCACAGGTAAAAGCCCTTGCTGTTCTTGGGCTTTGCTTGCCACTTCATTTACAGCCAAATACACCCTGGGGCTGCGAGCTTGCCCAGCTCCTAGAACTGCCAGCACTCTGTCTCACTGGCACCATCGGCAGAGCCCTGCTCCAACGCTGCAACCGTCCAGCGCTTTCTCCCACAGCCCAGGTGCCCGATTTGAAAGCTCTTGCTGCTCCTCACCGTCCCGTGGCAGCGCTGTCACACAACTAAGGCAGTAGAACAAGCGGTGGGAGCGACTGCCCGACGTTTTCACTTTGGGAGCTAGTCTGTGCCGAGAGTGAGAGTGAGCTTGAGAACGTGTATTGGGAGTGCTGGGAGGCAAGGCAAAGGCAGATGCCCAGTGTGTGTCCCACACACACACAGAGACACACACAGACAGAGGTGAATGGCACTTGCTTTTCCTCCACGCGCTCTGAATACGCAGTCTCAGGCTCACTCACACTCTCGCCACAGATCGCCTCCCAAAACTCTCTCTCACGATCGGCAGAGCCCTGCTGCGACACTGCAAACCTCCGGCGACTTCTCCCACAGCACAGGTAAAAGCCCTTGCTGTTCTTGGGCTTTGCTTGCCACTTCATTTACACCCAAATACACCCTGGGGCTGCGAGCTTGCCCAGCTCCTAGAACTGCCAGCACTCTGTCTCACTGGCACCATCGGCAGAGCCCTGCTCCAACGCTGCAACCGTCCAGCGCTTTCTCCCACAGCCCAGGTGCCCGATTTGAAAGCTCTTGCTGCTCCTCACCGTCCCGTGGCAGCGCTGTCACACAACTAAGGCAGTAGAACAAGCGGTGGGAGCGACTGCCCGACGTTTTCACTTTGGGAGCTAGTCTGTGCCGAGAGTGAGAGTGAGCCTGAGAACGTGTATTGTGAGTGCTGGGAGGCAAGGCAAGGACAGATGCCCAGTGTGTGTCCCACACACACACAGAGACACACACAGACAGAGGTGAATGGCACTTGCTTTTCCTCCACGCGCTCTGAATACGCAGTCTCAGGCTCACTCTCACTCTCGCCACAGATCGCCTCCCACAGTGCAAACGTCCTGCCATTTTGCCCACAAGCCAAGGGGACAGCACAGAAAGCTGCAGCTCCTCCAGTGCCTGGAGGAAAGGCAAGTGCAGTCACCATTGTGTGTTCCGCTGCGAAAGCGCTGGCGCGGCAAGGTGAGGAGCACCAAGAACTTTCCGTGCTGGCACTATTGCTGTGGGAGAACGAGCCGGACGTTTGCGGTGTCGGAGCAGGGCTCTGCCGATCGCACCCAGCGGCGCTCCGTCCTCGCTTAACTCCGAACGCTGCCAACACTCTCTCTCACGATCGGCAGAGCCCTGCTGCGACACTGCAAACCTCCGGCAAGTTCTCCCACAGCACAGGTAAAAGCCCTTGCTGTTCTTGGGCTTTGCTTGCCACTTCATTTACACCCAAATACACCCTGGGGCTGCGAGCTTGCCCAGCTCCTAGAACTGCCAGCACTCTGTCTCACTGGCACCATCGGCAGAGACCTGCTCCAACGCTGCAACCGTCCAGCGCTTTCTCCCACAGCCCAGGTGCCCGATTTGAAAGCTCTTGCTGCTCCTCACCATCCCGTGGCAGCGCTGTCACACAACTAAGGCAGTAGAACAAGCGGTGGGAGCGACTGCCCGACGTTTTCACTTTGGGAGCTAGTCTGTGCCGAGAGTGAGAGTGAGCTTGAGAACGTGTATTGGGAGTGCTGGGAGGCAAGGCAAAGGCAGATGCCCAGTGTGTGTCCCACACACACACAGAGACACACACAGACAGAGGTGAATGGCACTTGCTTTTCCTCCACGCGCTCTGAATACGCAGTCTCAGGCTCACTCTCACTCTCGGCACAGATCGCCTCCCAACACTCTCTCTCACGATCGGCAGAGCCCTGCTGCGACACTGCAAACCTCCGGCGACTTCTCCCACAGCACAGGTAAAAGCCCTTGCTGTTCTTGGGCTTTGCTTGCCACTTCATTTACAGCCAAATACACCCTGGGGCTGCGAGCTTCCCAGCTCCTAGAACTGCCAGCACTGTCTCACTGGCACCATCGGCAGAGCCCTGCTCCAACGCTGCAACCGTCCAGCGCTTTCTCCCACAGCCCAGGTGCCCGATTTGAAAGCTCTTGCTGCTCCTCACCGTCCCGTGGCAGCGCTGTCACACAACTAAGGCAGTAGAACAAGCGGTGGGAGCGACTGCCTGACGTTTTCACTTTGAGAGCTAGTCTGTGCCGAGAGTGAGAGTGAGCTTGAGAACGTGTATTGGGAGTGCTGGGAGGCAAGGCAAAGGCAGATGCCCAGTGTGTGTCCCACACACGCACAGAGACACACACAGACAGAGGTGAATGGCACTTGCTTTTCCTCCACGCGCTCTGAATACGCAGTCTCAGGCTCACTCTCACTCTCAGCACAGATCGCTTCCCACAGGGCAAATGTCCTGCCATTTTGCCCACAGCCAAGGGGACAGCACAGAAAGCTGCTGCTCCTCACCTTCCCTCACCACCGCTTTCGCAGCCAAGCACACACTGCACCTGCGTGCTTGCCCAGCTCCGAACCCTGCCAGCACTCTCGCTCAGTGCCCCGACCGGCAGAGCCCTGCTGCGACACTGCAAACCTCCGGCGACTTCTCCCACAGCACAGGTAAAAGCCCTTGCTGTTCTTGGGCTTTGCTTGCCACTTCATTTACAGCCAAATACACCCTGGGGCTGCGAGCTTCCCAGCTCCTAGAACTGCCAGCACTGTCTCACTGGCACCATCGGCAGAGCCCTGCTCCAACGCTGCAACCGTCCAGCGCTTTCTCCCACAGCCCAGGTGCCCGATTTGAAAGCTCTTGCTGCTCCTCACCGTCCCGTGGCAGCGCTGTCACACAACTAAGGCAGTAGAACAAGCGGTGGGAGCGACTGCCTGACGTTTTCACTTTGAGAGCTAGTCTGTGCCGAGAGTGAGAGTGAGCTTGAGAACGTGTATTGGGAGTGCTGGGAGGCAAGGCAAAGGCAGATGCCCAGTGTGTGTCCCACACACGCACAGAGACACACACAGACAGAGGTGAATGGCACTTGCTTTTCCTCCACGCGCTCTGAATACGCAGTCTCAGGCTCACTCTCACTCTCAGCACAGATCGCTTCCCACAGGGCAAATGTCCTGCCATTTTGCCCACAGCCAAGGGGACAGCACAGAAAGCTGCTGCTCCTCACCTTCCCTCACCACCGCTTTCGCAGCCAAGCACACACTGCACCTGCGTGCTTGCCCAGCTCCGAACCCTGCCAGCACTCTCGCTCAGTGCCCCGACCGGCAGAGCCCTGCTGCGACACTGCAAACCTCCGGCGACTTCTCCCACAGCACAGGTAAAAGCCCTTGCTGTTCTTGGGCTTTGCTTGCCACTTCATTTACAGCCAAATACACCCTGGGGCTGCGAGCTTGCCCAGCTCCTAGAACTGCCAGCACTCTGTCTCACTGGCACCATCGGCAGAGCCCTGCTCCAACGCTGCAACCGTCCAGCGCTTTCTCCCACAGCCCAGGTGCCCGATTTGAAAGCTCTTGCTGCTCCTCACCGTCCCGTGGCAGCGCTGTCACACAACTAAGGCAGTAGAACAAGCGGTGGGAGCGACTGCCCGACGTTTTCACTTTGGGAGCTAGTCTGTGCCGAGAGTGAGAGTGAGCTTGAGAACGTGTATTGGGAGTGCTGGGAGGCAAGGCAAAGGCAGATGCCCAGTGTGTGTCCCACACACACACAGAGACACACACAGACAGAGGTGAATGGCACTTGCTTTTCCTCCACGCGCTCTGAATACGCAGTCTCAGGCTCACTCACACTCTCGCCACAGATCGCCTCCCAAAACTCTCTCTCACGATCGGCAGAGCCCTGCTGCGACACTGCAAACCTCCGGCGACTTCTCCCACAGCACAGGTAAAAGCCCTTGCTGTTCTTGGGCTTTGCTTGCCACTTCATTTACACCCAAATACACCCTGGGGCTGCGAGCTTGCCCAGCTCCTAGAACTGCCAGCACTCTGTCTCACTGGCACCATCGGCAGAGCCCTGCTCCAACGCTGCAACCGTCCAGCGCTTTCTCCCACAGCCCAGGTGCCCGATTTGAAAGCTCTTGCTGCTCCTCACCGTCCCGTGGCAGCGCTGTCACACAACTAAGGCAGTAGAACAAGCGGTGGGAGCGACTGCCCGACGTTTTCACTTTGGGAGCTAGTCTGTGCCGAGAGTGAGAGTGAGCCTGAGAACGTGTATTGTGAGTGCTGGGAGGCAAGGCAAGGACAGATGCCCAGTGTGTGTCCCACACACACACAGAGACACACACAGACAGAGGTGAATGGCACTTGCTTTTCCTCCACGCGCTCTGAATACGCAGTCTCAGGCTCACTCTCACTCTCGCCACAGATCGCCTCCCACAGTGCAAACGTCCTGCCATTTTGCCCACAAGCCAAGGGGACAGCACAGAAAGCTGCAGCTCCTCCAGTGCCTGGAGGAAAGGCAAGTGCAGTCACCATTGTGTGTTCCGCTGCGAAAGCGCTGGCGCGGCAAGGTGAGGAGCACCAAGAACTTTCCGTGCTGGCACTATTGCTGTGGGAGAACGAGCCGGACGTTTGCGGTGTCGGAGCAGGGCTCTGCCGATCGCACCCAGCGGCGCTCCGTCCTCGCTTAACTCCGAACGCTGCCAACACTCTCTCTCACGATCGGCAGAGCCCTGCTGCGACACTGCAAACCTCCGGCAAGTTCTCCCACAGCACAGGTAAAAGCCCTTGCTGTTCTTGGGCTTTGCTTGCCACTTCATTTACACCCAAATACACCCTGGGGCTGCGAGCTTGCCCAGCTCCTAGAACTGCCAGCACTCTGTCTCACTGGCACCATCGGCAGAGACCTGCTCCAACGCTGCAACCGTCCAGCGCTTTCTCCCACAGCCCAGGTGCCCGATTTGAAAGCTCTTGCTGCTCCTCACCATCCCGTGGCAGCGCTGTCACACAACTAAGGCAGTAGAACAAGCGGTGGGAGCGACTGCCCGACGTTTTCACTTTGGGAGCTAGTCTGTGCCGAGAGTGAGAGTGAGCTTGAGAACGTGTATTGGGAGTGCTGGGAGGCAAGGCAAAGGCAGATGCCCAGTGTGTGTCCCACACACACACAGAGACACACACAGACAGAGGTGAATGGCACTTGCTTTTCCTCCACGCGCTCTGAATACGCAGTCTCAGGCTCACTCTCACTCTCGCCACAGATCGCCTCCCAACACTCTCTCTCACGATCGGCAGAGCCCTGCTGCGACACTGCAAACCTCCGGCGACTTCTCCCACAGCACAGGTAAAAGCCCTTGCTGTTCTTGGGCTTTGCTTGCCACTTCATTTACAGCCAAATACACCCTGGGGCTGCGAGCTTCCCAGCTCCTAGAACTGCCAGCACTGTCTCACTGGCACCATCGGCAGAGCCCTGCTCCAACGCTGCAACCGTCCAGCGCTTTCTCCCACAGCCCAGGTGCCCGATTTGAAAGCTCTTGCTGCTCCTCACCGTCCCGTGGCAGCGCTGTCACACAACTAAGGCAGTAGAACAAGCGGTGGGAGCGACTGCCTGACGTTTTCACTTTGAGAGCTAGTCTGTGCCGAGAGTGAGAGTGAGCTTGAGAACGTGTATTGGGAGTGCTGGGAGGCAAGGCAAAGGCAGATGCCCAGTGTGTGTCCCACACACGCACAGAGACACACACAGACAGAGGTGAATGGCACTTGCTTTTCCTCCACGCGCTCTGAATACGCAGTCTCAGGCTCACTCTCACTCTCAGCACAGATCGCTTCCCACAGGGCAAATGTCCTGCCATTTTGCCCACAGCCAAGGGGACAGCACAGAAAGCTGCTGCTCCTCACCTTCCCTCACCACCGCTTTCGCAGCCAAGCACACACTGCACCTGCGTGCTTGCCCAGCTCCGAACCCTGCCAGCACTCTCGCTCAGTGCCCCGACCGGCAGAGCCCTGCTGCGACACTGCAAACCTCCGGCGACTTCTCCCACAGCACAGGTAAAAGCCCTTGCTGTTCTTGGGCTTTGCTTGCCACTTCATTTACAGCCAAATACACCCTGGGGCTGCGAGCTTGCCCAGCTCCTAGAACTGCCAGCACTCTGTCTCACTGGCACCATCGGCAGAGCCCTGCTCCAACGCTGCAACCGTCCAGCGCTTTCTCCCACAGCCCAGGTGCCCGATTTGAAAGCTCTTGCTGCTCCTCACCGTCCCATGGCAGCGCTGTCACACAACTAAGGCAGTAGAACAAGCGGTGGGAGCGACTGCCCGACGTTTTCACTTTGGGAGCTAGTCTGTGCCGAGAGTGAGAGTGAGCTTGAGAACGTGTATTGGGAGTGCTGGGAGGCAAGGCAAAGGCAGATGCCCAGTGTGTGTCCCACACACACACAGAGACACACACAGACAGAGGTGAATGGCACTTGCTTTTCCTCCACGCGCTCTGAATACGCAGTCTCAGGCTCACTCACACTCTCGCCACAGATCGCCTCCCAAAACTCTCTCTCACGATCGGCAGAGCCCTGCTGCGACACTGCAAACCTCCGGCGACTTCTCCCACAGCACAGGTAAAAGCCCTTGCTGTTCTTGGGCTTTGCTTGCCACTTCATTTACACCCAAATACACCCTGGGGCTGCGAGCTTGCCCAGCTCCTAGAACTGCCAGCACTCTGTCTCACTGGCACCATCGGCAGAGCCCTGCTCCAACGCTGCAACCGTCCAGCGCTTTCTCCCACAGCCCAGGTGCCCGATTTGAAAGCTCTTGCTGCTCCTCACCGTCCCGTGGCAGCGCTGTCACACAACTAAGGCAGTAGAACAAGCGGTGGGAGCGACTGCCCGACGTTTTCACTTTGGGAGCTAGTCTGTGCCGAGAGTGAGAGTGAGCCTGAGAACGTGTATTGGGAGTGCTGGGAGGCAAGGCAAGGACAGATGCCCAGTGTGTGTCCCACACACACACAGAGACACACACAGACAGAGGTGAATGGCACTTGCTTTTCCTCCACGCGCTCTGAATACGCAGTCTCAGGCTCACTCTCACTCTCGCCACAGATCGCCTCCCACAGTGCAAACGTCCTGCCATTTTGCCCACAAGCCAAGGGGACAGCACAGAAAGCTGCAGCTCCTCCAGTGCCTGGAGGAAAGGCAAGTGCAGTCACCATTGTGTGTTCCGCTGCGAAAGCGCTGGCGCGGCAAGGTGAGGAGCACCAAGAACTTTCCGTGCTGGCACTATTGCTGTGGGAGAACGAGCCGGACGTTTGCGGTGTCGGAGCAGGGCTCTGCCGATCGCACCCAGCGGCGCTCCGTCCTCGCTTAACTCCGAACGCTGCCAACACTCTCTCTCACGATCGGCAGAGCCCTGCTGCGACACTGCAAACCTCCGGCAAGTTCTCCCACAGCACAGGTAAAAGCCCTTGCTGTTCTTGGGCTTTGCTTGCCACTTCATTTACAGCCAAATACACCCTGGGGCTGCGAGCTTGCCCAGCTCCTAGAACTGCCAGCACTCTGTCTCACTGGCACCATCGGCAGAGACCTGCTCCAACGCTGCAACCGTCCAGCGCTTTCTCCCACAGCCCAGGTGCCCGATTTGAAAGCTCTTGCTGCTCCTCACCATCCCGTGGCAGCGCTGTCACACAACTAAGGCAGTAGAACAAGCGGTGGGAGCGACTGCCCGACGTTTTCACTTTGGGAGCTAGTCTGTGCCGAGAGTGAGAGTGAGCTTGAGAACGTGTATTGGGAGTGCTGGGAGGCAAGGCAAAGGCAGATGCCCAGTGTGTGTCCCACACACACACAGAGACACACACAGACAGAGGTGAATGGCACTTGCTTTTCCTCCACGCGCTCTGAATACGCAGTCTCAGGCTCACTCTCACTCTCGCCACAGATCGCCTCCCAACACTCTCTCTCACGATCGGCAGAGCCCTGCTGCGACACTGCAAACCTCCGGCGACTTCTCCCACAGCACAGGTAAAAGCCCTTGCTGTTCTTGGGCTTTGCTTGCCACTTCATTTACAGCCAAATACACCCTGGGGCTGCGAGCTTCCCAGCTCCTAGAACTGCCAGCACTCTGTCTCACTGGCACCATCGGCAGAGCCCTGCTCCAACGCTGCAACCGTCCAGCGCTTTCTCCCACAGCCCAGGTGCCCGATTTGAAAGCTCTTGCTGCTCCTCACCGTCCCGTGGCAGCGCTGTCACACAACTAAGGCAGTAGAACAAGCGGTGGGAGCGACTGCCTGACGTTTTCACTTTGAGAGCTAGTCTGTGCCGAGAGTGAGAGTGAGCTTGAGAACGTGTATTGGGAGTGCTGGGAGGCAAGGCAAAGGCAGATGCCCAGTGTGTGTCCCACACACACACAGAGACACACACAGACAGAGGTGAATGGCACTTGCTTTTCCTCCACGCGCTCTGAATACGCAGTCTCAGGCTCACTCTCACTCTCAGCACAGATCGCTTCCCACAGGGCAAATGTCCTGCCATTTTGCCCACAGCCAAGGGGACAGCACAGAAAGCTGCTGCTCCTCACCTTCCCTCACCACCGCTTTCGCAGCCAAGCACACACTGCACCTGCGTGCTTGCCCAGCTCCGAACCCTGCCAGCACTCTCGCTCAGTGCCCCGACCGGCAGAGCCCTGCTGCGACACTGCAAACCTCCGGCGACTTCTCCCACAGCACAGGTAAAAGCCCTTGCTGTTCTTGGGCTTTGCTTGCCACTTCATTTACAGCCAAATACACCCTGGGGCTGCGAGCTTGCCCAGCTCCTAGAACTGCCAGCACTCTGTCTCACTGGCACCATCGGCAGAGCCCTGCTCCAACGCTGCAACCGTCCAGCGCTTTCTCCCACAGCCCAGGTGCCCGATTTGAAAGCTCTTGCTGCTCCTCACCGTCCCGTGGCCGCGCTGTCACACAA
The DNA here is from genome assembly GCF_030463565.1 of Pelecanus crispus. Taxonomy (NCBI): domain Eukaryota; kingdom Metazoa; phylum Chordata; class Aves; order Pelecaniformes; family Pelecanidae; genus Pelecanus; species Pelecanus crispus. The sequence goes on along the minus strand of NC_134647.1, from coordinate 46,585,407 downwards.
CTAAGGCAGTAGAACAAGCGGTGGGAGCGACTGCCCGACGTTTTCACTTTGGGAGCTAGTCTGTGCCGAGAGTGAGAGTGAGCTTGAGAACGTGTATTGGGAGTGCTGGGAGGCAAGGCAAAGGCAGATGCCCAGTGTGTGTCCCACACACACACAGAGACACACACAGACAGAGGTGAATGGCACTTGCTTTTCCTCCACGCGCTCTGAATACGCAGTCTCAGGCTCACTCACACTCTCGCCACAGATCGCCTCCCAAAACTCTCTCTCACGATCGGCAGAGCCCTGCTGCGACACTGCAAACCTCCGGCGACTTCTCCCACAGCACAGGTAAAAGCCCTTGCTGTTCTTGGGCTTTGCTTGCCACTTCATTTACACCCAAATACACCCTGGGGCTGCGAGCTTGCCCAGCTCCTAGAACTGCCAGCACTCTGTCTCACTGGCACCATCGGCAGAGCCCTGCTCCAACGCTGCAACCGTCCAGCGCTTTCTCCCACAGCCCAGGTGCCCGATTTGAAAGCTCTTGCTGCTCCTCACCGTCCCGTGGCAGCGCTGTCACACAACTAAGGCAGTAGAACAAGCGGTGGGAGCGACTGCCCGACGTTTTCACTTTGGGAGCTAGTCTGTGCCGAGAGTGAGAGTGAGCCTGAGAACGTGTATTGTGAGTGCTGGGAGGCAAGGCAAGGACAGATGCCCAGTGTGTGTCCCACACACACACAGAGACACACACAGACAGAGGTGAATGGCACTTGCTTTTCCTCCACGCGCTCTGAATACGCAGTCTCAGGCTCACTCTCACTCTCGCCACAGATCGCCTCCCACAGTGCAAACGTCCTGCCATTTTGCCCACAAGCCAAGGGGACAGCACAGAAAGCTGCAGCTCCTCCAGTGCCTGGAGGAAAGGCAAGTGCAGTCACCATTGTGTGTTCCGCTGCGAAAGCGCTGGCGCGGCAAGGTGAGGAGCACCAAGAACTTTCCGTGCTGGCACTATTGCTGTGGGAGAACGAGCCGGACGTTTGCGGTGTCGGAGCAGGGCTCTGCCGATCGCACCCAGCGGCGCTCCGTCCTCGCTTAACTCCGAACGCTGCCAACACTCTCTCTCACGATCGGCAGAGCCCTGCTGCGACACTGCAAACCTCCGGCAAGTTCTCCCACAGCACAGGTAAAAGCCCTTGCTGTTCTTGGGCTTTGCTTGCCACTTCATTTACAGCCAAATACACCCTGGGGCTGCGAGCTTGCCCAGCTCCTAGAACTGCCAGCACTCTGTCTCACTGGCACCATCGGCAGAGCCCTGCTCCAACGCTGCAACCGTCCAGCGCTTTCTCCCACAGCCCAGGTGCCCGATTTGAAAGCTCTTGCTGCTCCTCACCATCCCGTGGCAGCGCTGTCACACAACTAAGGCAGTAGAACAAGCGGTGGGAGCGACTGCCCGACGTTTTCACTTTGGGAGCTAGTCTGTGCCGAGAGTGAGAGTGAGCTTGAGAACGTGTATTGGGAGTGCTGGGAGGCAAGGCAAAGGCAGATGCCCAGTGTGTGTCCCACACACACACAGAGACACACACAGACAGAGGTGAATGGCACTTGCTTTTCCTCCACGCGCTCTGAATACGCAGTCTCAGGCTCACTCTCACTCTCGGCACAGATCGCCTCCCAACACTCTCTCTCACGATCGGCAGAGCCCTGCTGCGACACTGCAAACCTCCGGCGACTTCTCCCACAGCACAGGTAAAAGCCCTTGCTGTTCTTGGGCTTTGCTTGCCACTTCATTTACAGCCAAATACACCCTGGGGCTGCGAGCTTCCCAGCTCCTAGAACTGCCAGCACTGTCTCACTGGCACCATCGGCAGAGCCCTGCTCCAACGCTGCAACCGTCCAGCGCTTTCTCCCACAGCCCAGGTGCCCGATTTGAAAGCTCTTGCTGCTCCTCACCGTCCCGTGGCAGCGCTGTCACACAACTAAGGCAGTAGAACAAGCGGTGGGAGCGACTGCCCGACGTTTTCACTTTGAGAGCTAGTCTGTGCCGAGAGTGAGAGTGAGCTTGAGAACGTGTATTGGGAGTGCTGGGAGGCAAGGCAAAGGCAGATGCCCAGTGTGTGTCCCACACACGCACAGAGACACACACAGACAGAGGTGAATGGCACTTGCTTTTCCTCCACGCGCTCTGAATACGCAGTCTCAGGCTCACTCTCACTCTCAGCACAGATCGCTTCCCACAGGGCAAATGTCCTGCCATTTTGCCCACAGCCAAGGGGACAGCACAGAAAGCTGCTGCTCCTCACCTTCCCTCACCACCGCTTTCGCAGCCAAGCACACACTGCACCTGCGTGCTTGCCCAGCTCCGAACCCTGCCAGCACTCTCGCTCAGTGCCCCGACCGGCAGAGCCCTGCTGCGACACTGCAAACCTCCGGCGACTTCTCCCACAGCACAGGTAAAAGCCCTTGCTGTTCTTGGGCTTTGCTTGCCACTTCATTTACAGCCAAATACACCCTGGGGCTGCGAGCTTGCCCAGCTCCTAGAACTGCCAGCACTCTGTCTCACTGGCACCATCGGCAGAGCCCTGCTCCAACGCTGCAACCGTCCAGCGCTTTCTCCCACAGCCCAGGTGCCCGATTTGAAAGCTCTTGCTGCTCCTCACCGTCCCGTGGCAGCGCTGTCACACAACTAAGGCAGTAGAACAAGCGGTGGGAGCGACTGCCCGACGTTTTCACTTTGGGAGCTAGTCTGTGCCGAGAGTGAGAGTGAGCTTGAGAACGTGTATTGGGAGTGCTGGGAGGCAAGGCAAAGGCAGATGCCCAGTGTGTGTCCCACACACACACAGAGACACACACAGACAGAGGTGAATGGCACTTGCTTTTCCTCCACGCGCTCTGAATACGCAGTCTCAGGCTCACTCACACTCTCGCCACAGATCGCCTCCCAAAACTCTCTCTCACGATCGGCAGAGCCCTGCTGCGACACTGCAAACCTCCGGCGACTTCTCCCACAGCACAGGTAAAAGCCCTTGCTGTTCTTGGGCTTTGCTTGCCACTTCATTTACACCCAAATACACCCTGGGGCTGCGAGCTTGCCCAGCTCCTAGAACTGCCAGCACTCTGTCTCACTGGCACCATCGGCAGAGCCCTGCTCCAACGCTGCAACCGTCCAGCGCTTTCTCCCACAGCCCAGGTGCCCGATTTGAAAGCTCTTGCTGCTCCTCACCGTCCCGTGGCAGCGCTGTCACACAACTAAGGCAGTAGAACAAGCGGTGGGAGCGACTGCCCGACGTTTTCACTTTGGGAGCTAGTCTGTGCCGAGAGTGAGAGTGAGCCTGAGAACGTGTATTGTGAGTGCTGGGAGGCAAGGCAAGGACAGATGCCCAGTGTGTGTCCCACACACACACAGAGACACACACAGACAGAGGTGAATGGCACTTGCTTTTCCTCCACGCGCTCTGAATACGCAGTCTCAGGCTCACTCTCACTCTCGCCACAGATCGCCTCCCACAGTGCAAACGTCCTGCCATTTTGCCCACAAGCCAAGGGGACAGCACAGAAAGCTGCAGCTCCTCCAGTGCCTGGAGGAAAGGCAAGTGCAGTCACCATTGTGTGTTCCGCTGCGAAAGCGCTGGCGCGGCAAGGTGAGGAGCACCAAGAACTTTCCGTGCTGGCACTATTGCTGTGGGAGAACGAGCCGGACGTTTGCGGTGTCGGAGCAGGGCTCTGCCGATCGCACCCAGCGGCGCTCCGTCCTCGCTTAACTCCGAACGCTGCCAACACTCTCTCTCACGATCGGCAGAGCCCTGCTGCGACACTGCAAACCTCCGGCAAGTTCTCCCACAGCACAGGTAAAAGCCCTTGCTGTTCTTGGGCTTTGCTTGCCACTTCATTTACACCCAAATACACCCTGGGGCTGCGAGCTTGCCCAGCTCCTAGAACTGCCAGCACTCTGTCTCACTGGCACCATCGGCAGAGACCTGCTCCAACGCTGCAACCGTCCAGCGCTTTCTCCCACAGCCCAGGTGCCCGATTTGAAAGCTCTTGCTGCTCCTCACCATCCCGTGGCAGCGCTGTCACACAACTAAGGCAGTAGAACAAGCGGTGGGAGCGACTGCCCGACGTTTTCACTTTGGGAGCTAGTCTGTGCCGAGAGTGAGAGTGAGCTTGAGAACGTGTATTGGGAGTGCTGGGAGGCAAGGCAAAGGCAGATGCCCAGTGTGTGTCCCACACACACACAGAGACACACACAGACAGAGGTGAATGGCACTTGCTTTTCCTCCACGCGCTCTGAATACGCAGTCTCAGGCTCACTCTCACTCTCGGCACAGATCGCCTCCCAACACTCTCTCTCACGATCGGCAGAGCCCTGCTGCGACACTGCAAACCTCCGGCGACTTCTCCCACAGCACAGGTAAAAGCCCTTGCTGTTCTTGGGCTTTGCTTGCCACTTCATTTACAGCCAAATACACCCTGGGGCTGCGAGCTTCCCAGCTCCTAGAACTGCCAGCACTGTCTCACTGGCACCATCGGCAGAGCCCTGCTCCAACGCTGCAACCGTCCAGCGCTTTCTCCCACAGCCCAGGTGCCCGATTTGAAAGCTCTTGCTGCTCCTCACCGTCCCGTGGCAGCGCTGTCACACAACTAAGGCAGTAGAACAAGCGGTGGGAGCGACTGCCTGACGTTTTCACTTTGAGAGCTAGTCTGTGCCGAGAGTGAGAGTGAGCTTGAGAACGTGTATTGGGAGTGCTGGGAGGCAAGGCAAAGGCAGATGCCCAGTGTGTGTCCCACACACGCACAGAGACACACACAGACAGAGGTGAATGGCACTTGCTTTTCCTCCACGCGCTCTGAATACGCAGTCTCAGGCTCACTCTCACTCTCAGCACAGATCGCTTCCCACAGGGCAAATGTCCTGCCATTTTGCCCACAGCCAAGGGGACAGCACAGAAAGCTGCTGCTCCTCACCTTCCCTCACCACCGCTTTCGCAGCCAAGCACACACTGCACCTGCGTGCTTGCCCAGCTCCGAACCCTGCCAGCACTCTCGCTCAGTGCCCCGACCGGCAGAGCCCTGCTGCGACACTGCAAACCTCCGGCGACTTCTCCCACAGCACAGGTAAAAGCCCTTGCTGTTCTTGGGCTTTGCTTGCCACTTCATTTACAGCCAAATACACCCTGGGGCTGCGAGCTTCCCAGCTCCTAGAACTGCCAGCACTGTCTCACTGGCACCATCGGCAGAGCCCTGCTCCAACGCTGCAACCGTCCAGCGCTTTCTCCCACAGCCCAGGTGCCCGATTTGAAAGCTCTTGCTGCTCCTCACCGTCCCGTGGCAGCGCTGTCACACAACTAAGGCAGTAGAACAAGCGGTGGGAGCGACTGCCTGACGTTTTCACTTTGAGAGCTAGTCTGTGCCGAGAGTGAGAGTGAGCTTGAGAACGTGTATTGGGAGTGCTGGGAGGCAAGGCAAAGGCAGATGCCCAGTGTGTGTCCCACACACGCACAGAGACACACACAGACAGAGGTGAATGGCACTTGCTTTTCCTCCACGCGCTCTGAATACGCAGTCTCAGGCTCACTCTCACTCTCAGCACAGATCGCTTCCCACAGGGCAAATGTCCTGCCATTTTGCCCACAGCCAAGGGGACAGCACAGAAAGCTGCTGCTCCTCACCTTCCCTCACCACCGCTTTCGCAGCCAAGCACACACTGCACCTGCGTGCTTGCCCAGCTCCGAACCCTGCCAGCACTCTCGCTCAGTGCCCCGACCGGCAGAGCCCTGCTGCGACACTGCAAACCTCCGGCGACTTCTCCCACAGCACAGGTAAAAGCCCTTGCTGTTCTTGGGCTTTGCTTGCCACTTCATTTACAGCCAAATACACCCTGGGGCTGCGAGCTTCCCAGCTCCTAGAACTGCCAGCACTGTCTCACTGGCACCATCGGCAGAGCCCTGCTCCAACGCTGCAACCGTCCAGCGCTTTCTCCCACAGCCCAGGTGCCCGATTTGAAAGCTCTTGCTGCTCCTCACCGTCCCGTGGCAGCGCTGTCACACAACTAAGGCAGTAGAACAAGCGGTGGGAGCGACTGCCTGACGTTTTCACTTTGAGAGCTAGTCTGTGCCGAGAGTGAGAGTGAGCTTGAGAACGTGTATTGGGAGTGCTGGGAGGCAAGGCAAAGGCAGATGCCCAGTGTGTGTCCCACACACGCACAGAGACACACACAGACAGAGGTGAATGGCACTTGCTTTTCCTCCACGCGCTCTGAATACGCAGTCTCAGGCTCACTCTCACTCTCAGCACAGATCGCTTCCCACAGGGCAAATGTCCTGCCATTTTGCCCACAGCCAAGGGGACAGCACAGAAAGCTGCTGCTCCTCACCTTCCCTCACCACCGCTTTCGCAGCCAAGCACACACTGCACCTGCGTGCTTGCCCAGCTCCGAACCCTGCCAGCACTCTCGCTCAGTGCCCCGACCGGCAGAGCCCTGCTGCGACACTGCAAACCTCCGGCGACTTCTCCCACAGCACAGGTAAAAGCCCTTGCTGTTCTTGGGCTTTGCTTGCCACTTCATTTACAGCCAAATACACCCTGGGGCTGCGAGCTTCCCAGCTCCTAGAACTGCCAGCACTGTCTCACTGGCACCATCGGCAGAGCCCTGCTCCAACGCTGCAACCGTCCAGCGCTTTCTCCCACAGCCCAGGTGCCCGATTTGAAAGCTCTTGCTGCTCCTCACCGTCCCGTGGCAGCGCTGTCACACAACTAAGGCAGTAGAACAAGCGGTGGGAGCGACTGCCTGACGTTTTCACTTTGAGAGCTAGTCTGTGCCGAGAGTGAGAGTGAGCTTGAGAACGTGTATTGGGAGTGCTGGGAGGCAAGGCAAAGGCAGATGCCCAGTGTGTGTCCCACACACGCACAGAGACACACACAGACAGAGGTGAATGGCACTTGCTTTTCCTCCACGCGCTCTGAATACGCAGTCTCAGGCTCACTCTCACTCTCAGCACAGATCGCTTCCCACAGGGCAAATGTCCTGCCATTTTGCCCACAGCCAAGGGGACAGCACAGAAAGCTGCTGCTCCTCACCTTCCCTCACCACCGCTTTCGCAGCCAAGCACACACTGCACCTGCGTGCTTGCCCAGCTCCGAACCCTGCCAGCACTCTCGCTCAGTGCCCCGACCGGCAGAGCCCTGCTGCGACACTGCAAACCTCCGGCGACTTCTCCCACAGCACAGGTAAAAGCCCTTGCTGTTCTTGGGCTTTGCTTGCCACTTCATTTACAGCCAAATACACCCTGGGGCTGCGAGCTTGCCCAGCTCCTAGAACTGCCAGCACTCTGTCTCACTGGCACCATCGGCAGAGCCCTGCTCCAACGCTGCAACCGTCCAGCGCTTTCTCCCACAGCCCAGGTGCCCGATTTGAAAGCTCTTGCTGCTCCTCACCGTCCCATGGCAGCGCTGTCACACAACTAAGGCAGTAGAACAAGCGGTGGGAGCGACTGCCCGACGTTTTCACTTTGGGAGCTAGTCTGTGCCGAGAGTGAGAGTGAGCTTGAGAACGTGTATTGGGAGTGCTGGGAGGCAAGGCAAAGGCAGATGCCCAGTGTGTGTCCCACACACACACAGAGACACACACAGACAGAGGTGAATGGCACTTGCTTTTCCTCCACGCGCTCTGAATACGCAGTCTCAGGCTCACTCACACTCTCGCCACAGATCGCCTCCCAAAACTCTCTCTCACGATCGGCAGAGCCCTGCTGCGACACTGCAAACCTCCGGCGACTTCTCCCACAGCACAGGTAAAAGCCCTTGCTGTTCTTGGGCTTTGCTTGCCACTTCATTTACACCCAAATACACCCTGGGGCTGCGAGCTTGCCCAGCTCCTAGAACTGCCAGCACTCTGTCTCACTGGCACCATCGGCAGAGCCCTGCTCCAACGCTGCAACCGTCCAGCGCTTTCTCCCACAGCCCAGGTGCCCGATTTGAAAGCTCTTGCTGCTCCTCACCGTCCCGTGGCAGCGCTGTCACACAACTAAGGCAGTAGAACAAGCGGTGGGAGCGACTGCCCGACGTTTTCACTTTGGGAGCTAGTCTGTGCCGAGAGTGAGAGTGAGCCTGAGAACGTGTATTGGGAGTGCTGGGAGGCAAGGCAAGGACAGATGCCCAGTGTGTGTCCCACACACACACAGAGACACACACAGACAGAGGTGAATGGCACTTGCTTTTCCTCCACGCGCTCTGAATACGCAGTCTCAGGCTCACTCTCACTCTCGCCACAGATCGCCTCCCACAGTGCAAACGTCCTGCCATTTTGCCCACAAGCCAAGGGGACAGCACAGAAAGCTGCAGCTCCTCCAGTGCCTGGAGGAAAGGCAAGTGCAGTCACCATTGTGTGTTCCGCTGCGAAAGCGCTGGCGCGGCAAGGTGAGGAGCACCAAGAACTTTCCGTGCTGGCACTATTGCTGTGGGAGAACGAGCCGGACGTTTGCGGTGTCGGAGCAGGGCTCTGCCGATCGCACCCAGCGGCGCTCCGTCCTCGCTTAACTCCGAACGCTGCCAACACTCTCTCTCACGATCGGCAGAGCCCTGCTGCGACACTGCAAACCTCCGGCAAGTTCTCCCACAGCACAGGTAAAAGCCCTTGCTGTTCTTGGGCTTTGCTTGCCACTTCATTTACACCCAAATACACCCTGGGGCTGCGAGCTTGCCCAGCTCCTAGAACTGCCAGCACTCTGTCTCACTGGCACCATCGGCAGAGACCTGCTCCAACGCTGCAACCGTCCAGCGCTTTCTCCCACAGCCCAGGTGCCCGATTTGAAAGCTCTTGCTGCTCCTCACCATCCCGTGGCAGCGCTGTCACACAACTAAGGCAGTAGAACAAGCGGTGGGAGCGACTGCCCGACGTTTTCACTTTGGGAGCTAGTCTGTGCCGAGAGTGAGAGTGAGCTTGAGAACGTGTATTGGGAGTGCTGGGAGGCAAGGCAAAGGCAGATGCCCAGTGTGTGTCCCACACACACACAGAGACACACACAGACAGAGGTGAATGGCACTTGCTTTTCCTCCACGCGCTCTGAATACGCAGTCTCAGGCTCACTCTCACTCTCGCCACAGATCGCCTCCCAACACTCTCTCTCACGATCGGCAGAGCCCTGCTGCGACACTGCAAACCTCCGGCGACTTCTCCCACAGCACAGGTAAAAGCCCTTGCTGTTCTTGGGCTTTGCTTGCCACTTCATTTACAGCCAAATACACCCTGGGGCTGCGAGCTTCCCAGCTCCTAGAACTGCCAGCACTCTGTCTCACTGGCACCATCGGCAGAGCCCTGCTCCAACGCTGCAACCGTCCAGCGCTTTCTCCCACAGCCCAGGTGCCCGATTTGAAAGCTCTTGCTGCTCCTCACCGTCCCGTGGCAGCGCTGTCACACAACTAAGGCAGTAGAACAAGCGGTGGGAGCGACTGCCTGACGTTTTCACTTTGAGAGCTAGTCTGTGCCGAGAGTGAGAGTGAGCTTGAGAACGTGTATTGGGAGTGCTGGGAGGCAAGGCAAAGGCAGATGCCCAGTGTGTGTCCCACACACACACAGAGACACACACAGACAGAGGTGAATGGCACTTGCTTTTCCTCCACGCGCTCTGAATACGCAGTCTCAGGCTCACTCTCACTCTCAGCACAGATCGCTTCCCACAGGGCAAATGTCCTGCCATTTTGCCCACAGCCAAGGGGACAGCACAGAAAGCTGCTGCTCCTCACCTTCCCTCACCACCGCTTTCGCAGCCAAGCACACACTGCACCTGCGTGCTTGCCCAGCTCCGAACCCTGCCAGCACTCTCGCTCAGTGCCCCGACCGGCAGAGCCCTGCTGCGACACTGCAAACCTCCGGCGACTTCTCCCACAGCACAGGTAAAAGCCCTTGCTGTTCTTGGGCTTTGCTTGCCACTTCATTTACAGCCAAATACACCCTGGGGCTGCGAGCTTGCCCAGCTCCTAGAACTGCCAGCACTCTGTCTCACTGGCACCATCGGCAGAGCCCTGCTCCAACGCTGCAACCGTCCAGCGCTTTCTCCCACAGCCCAGGTGCCCGATTTGAAAGCTCTTGCTGCTCCTCACCGTCCCGTGGCCGCGCTGTCACACAACTAAGGCAGTAGAACAAGCGGTGGGAGCGACTGCCCGACGTTTTCACTTTGGGAGCTAGTCTGTGCCGAGAGTGAGAGTGAGCTTGAGAACGTGTATTGGGAGTGCTGGGAGGCAAGGCAAAGGCAGATGCCCAGTGTGTGTCCCACACACACACAGAGACACACACAGACAGAGGTGAATGGCACTTGCTTTTCCTCCACGCGCTCTGAATACGCAGTCTCAGGCTCACTCACACTCTCGCCACAGATCGCCTCCCAAAACTCTCTCTCACGATCGGCAGAGCCCTGCTGCGACACTGCAAACCTCCGGCGACTTCTCCCACAGCACAGGTAAAAGCCCTTGCTGTTCTTGGGCTTTGCTTGCCACTTCATTTACACCCAAATACACCCTGGGGCTGCGAGCTTGCCCAGCTCCTAGAACTGCCAGCACTCTGTCTCACTGGCACCATCGGCAGAGCCCTGCTCCAACGCTGCAACCGTCCAGCGCTTTCTCCCACAGCCCAGGTGCCCGATTTGAAAGCTCTTGCTGCTCCTCACCGTCCCGTGGCAGCGCTGTCACACAACTAAGGCAGTAGAACAAGCGGTGGGAGCGACTGCCCGACGTTTTCACTTTGGGAGCTAGTCTGTGCCGAGAGTGAGAGTGAGCCTGAGAACGTGTATTGTGAGTGCTGGGAGGCAAGGCAAGGACAGATGCCCAGTGTGTGTCCCACACACACACAGAGACACACACAGACAGAGGTGAATGGCACTTGCTTTTCCTCCACGCGCTCTGAATACGCAGTCTCAGGCTCACTCTCACTCTCGCCACAGATCGCCTCCCACAGTGCAAACGTCCTGCCATTTTGCCCACAAGCCAAGGGGACAGCACAGAAAGCTGCAGCTCCTCCAGTGCCTGGAGGAAAGGCAAGTGCAGTCACCATTGTGTGTTCCGCTGCGAAAGCGCTGGCGCGGCAAGGTGAGGAGCACCAAGAACTTTCCGTGCTGGCACTATTGCTGTGGGAGAACGAGCCGGACGTTTGCGGTGTCGGAGCAGGGCTCTGCCGATCGCACCCAGCGGCGCTCCGTCCTCGCTTAACTCCGAACGCTGCCAACACTCTCTCTCACGATCGGCAGAGCCCTGCTGCGACACTGCAAACCTCCGGCAAGTTCTCCCACAGCACAGGTAAAAGCCCTTGCTGTTCTTGGGCTTTGCTTGCCACTTCATTTACAGCCAAATACACCCTGGGGCTGCGAGCTTGCCCAGCTCCTAGAACTGCCAGCACTCTGTCTCACTGGCACCATCGGCAGAGCCCTGCTCCAACGCTGCAACCGTCCAGCGCTTTCTCCCACAGCCCAGGTGCCCGATTTGAAAGCTCTTGCTGCTCCTCACCATCCCGTGGCAGCGCTGTCACACAACTAAGGCAGTAGAACAAGCGGTGGGAGCGACTGCCCGACGTTTTCACTTTGGGAGCTAGTCTGTGCCGAGAGTGAGAGTGAGCTTGAGAACGTGTATTGGGAGTGCTGGGAGGCAAGGCAAAGGCAGATGCCCAGTGTGTGTCCCACACACACACAGAGACACACACAGACAGAGGTGAATGGCACTTGCTTTTCCTCCACGCGCTCTGAATACGCAGTCTCAGGCTCACTCTCACTCTCGCCACAGATCGCCTCCCAACACTCTCTCTCACGATCGGCAGAGCCCTGCTGCGACACTGCAAACCTCCGGCGACTTCTCCCACAGCACAGGTAAAAGCCCTTGCTGTTCTTGGGCTTTGCTTGCCACTTCATTTACAGCCAAATACACCCTGGGGCTGCGAGCTTCCCAGCTCCTAGAACTGCCAGCACTGTCTCACTGGCACCATCGGCAGAGCCCTGCTCCAACGCTGCAACCGTCCAGCGCTTTCTCCCACAGCCCAGGTGCCCGATTTGAAAGCTCTTGCTGCTCCTCACCGTCCCGTGGCAGCGCTGTCACACAACTAAGGCAGTAGAACAAGCGGTGGGAGCGACTGCCCGACGTTTTCACTTTGAGAGCTAGTCTGTGCCGAGAGTGAGAGTGAGCTTGAGAACGTGTATTGGGAGTGCTGGGAGGCAAGGCAAAGGCAGATGCCCAGTGTGTGTCCCACACACGCACAGAGACACACACAGACAGAGGTGAATGGCACTTGCTTTTCCTCCACGCGCTCTGAATACGCAGTCTCAGGCTCACTCTCACTCTCAGCACAGATCGCTTCCCACAGGGCAAATGTCCTGCCATTTTGCCCACAGCCAAGGGGACAGCACAGAAAGCTGCTGCTCCTCACCTTCCCTCACCACCGCTTTCGCAGCCAAGCACACACTGCACCTGCGTGCTTGCCCAGCTCCGAACCCTGCCAGCACTCTCGCTCAGTGCCCCGACCGGCAGAGCCCTGCTGCGACACTGCAAACCTCCGGCGACTTCTCCCACAGCACAGGTAAAAGCCCTTGCTGTTCTTGGGCTTTGCTTGCCACTTCATTTACAGCCAAATACACCCTGGGGCTGCGAGCTTGCCCAGCTCCTAGAACTGCCAGCACTCTGTCTCACTGGCACCATCGGCAGAGCCCTGCTCCAACGCTGCAACCGTCCAGCGCTTTCTCCCACAGCCCAGGTGCCCGATTTGAAAGCTCTTGCTGCTCCTCACCGTCCCGTGGCAGCGCTGTCACACAACTAAGGCAGTAGAACAAGCGGTGGGAGCGACTGCCCGACGTTTTCACTTTGGGAGCTAGTCTGTGCCGAGAGTGAGAGTGAGCTTGAGAACGTGTATTGGGAGTGCTGGGAGGCAAGGCAAAGGCAGATGCCCAGTGTGTGTCCCACACACACACAGAGACACACACAGACAGAGGTGAATGGCACTTGCTTTTCCTCCACGCGCTCTGAATACGCAGTCTCAGGCTCACTCACACTCTCGCCACAGATCGCCTCCCAAAACTCTCTCTCACGATCGGCAGAGCCCTGCTGCGACACTGCAAACCTCCGGCGACTTCTCCCACAGCACAGGTAAAAGCCCTTGCTGTTCTTGGGCTTTGCTTGCCACTTCATTTACACCCAAATACACCCTGGGGCTGCGAGCTTGCCCAGCTCCTAGAACTGCCAGCACTCTGTCTCACTGGCACCATCGGCAGAGCCCTGCTCCAACGCTGCAACCGTCCAGCGCTTTCTCCCACAGCCCAGGTGCCCGATTTGAAAGCTCTTGCTGCTCCTCACCGTCCCGTGGCAGCGCTGTCACACAACTAAGGCAGTAGAACAAGCGGTGGGAGCGACTGCCCGACGTTTTCACTTTGGGAGCTAGTCTGTGCCGAGAGTGAGAGTGAGCCTGAGAACGTGTATTGTGAGTGCTGGGAGGCAAGGCAAGGACAGATGCCCAGTGTGTGTCCCACACACACACAGAGACACACACAGACAGAGGTGAATGGCACTTGCTTTTCCTCCACGCGCTCTGAATACGCAGTCTCAGGCTCACTCTCACTCTCGCCACAGATCGCCTCCCACAGTGCAAACGTCCTGCCATTTTGCCCACAAGCCAAGGGGACAGCACAGAAAGCTGCAGCTCCTCCAGTGCCTGGAGGAAAGGCAAGTGCAGTCACCATTGTGTGTTCCGCTGCGAAAGCGCTGGCGCGGCAAGGTGAGGAGCACCAAGAACTTTCCGTGCTGGCACTATTGCTGTGGGAGAACGAGCCGGACGTTTGCGGTGTCGGAGCAGGGCTCTGCCGATCGCACCCAGCGGCGCTCCGTCCTCGCTTAACTCCGAACGCTGCCAACACTCTCTCTCACGATCGGCAGAGCCCTGCTGCGACACTGCAAACCTCCGGCAAGTTCTCCCACAGCACAGGTAAAAGCCCTTGCTGTTCTTGGGCTTTGCTTGCCACTTCATTTACACCCAAATACACCCTGGGGCTGCGAGCTTCCCAGCTCCTAGAACTGCCAGCACTCTGTCTCACTGGCACCATCGGCAGAGACCTGCTCCAACGCTGCAACCGTCCAGCGCTTTCTCCCACAGCCCAGGTACCCGCACTGAAAGCTCTTGCTGCTCCTCACCATCCCGTGGCAGCGCTGTCACACAACTAAGGCAGTAGAACAAGCGGTGGGAGCGACTGCCCGACGTTTTCACTTTGGGAGCTAGTCTGTGCCGAGAGTGAGAGTGAGCTTGAGAACGTGTATTGGGAGTGCTGGGAGGCAAGGCAAAGGCAGATGCCCAGTGTGTGTCCCACACACACACAGAGACACACACAGACAGAGGTGAATGGCACTTGCTTTTCCTCCACGCGCTCTGAATACGCAGTCTCAGGCTCACTCTCACTCTCGCCACAGATCGCCTCCCAACACTCTCTCTCACGATCGGCAGAGCCCTGCTGCGACACTGCAAACCTCCGGCGACTTCTCCCACAGCACAGGTAAAAGCCCTTGCTGTTCTTGGGCTTTGCTTGCCACTTCATTTACAGCCAAATACACCCTGGGGCTGCGAGCTTGCCCAGCTCCTAGAACTGCCAGCACTCTGTCTCACTGGCACCATCGGCAGAGCCCTGCTCCAACGCTGCAACCGTCCAGCGCTTTCTCCCACAGCCCAGGTGCCCGATTTGAAAGCTCTTGCTGCTCCTCACCGTCCCGTGGCCGCGCTGTCACACAACTAAGGCAGTAGAACAAGCGGTGGGAGCGACTGCCCGACGTTTTCACTTTGGGAGCTAGTCTGTGCCGAGAGTGAGAGTGAGCTTGAGAACGTGTATTGGGAGTGCTGGGAGGCAAGGCAAAGGCAGATGCCCAGTGTGTGTCCCACACACACACAGAGACACACACAGACAGAGGTGAATGGCACTTGCTTTTCCTCCACGCGCTCTGAATACGCAGTCTCAGGCTCACTCACACTCTCGCCACAGATCGCCTCCCAAAACTCTCTCTCACGATCGGCAGAGCCCTGCTGCGACACTGCAAACCTCCGGCGACTTCTCCCACAGCACAGGTAAAAGCCCTTGCTGTTCTTGGGCTTTGCTTGCCACTTCATTTACAGCCAAATACACCCTGGGGCTGCGAGCTTGCCCAGCTCCTAGAACTGCCAGCACTCTGTCTCACTGGCACCATCGGCAGAGCCCTGCTCCAACGCTGCAACCGTCCAGCGCTTTCTCCCACAGCCCAGGTGCCCGATTTGAAAGCTCTTGCTGCTCCTCACCGTCCCGTGGCAGCGCTGTCACACAACTAAGGCAGTAGAACAAGCGGTGGGAGCGACTGCCCGACGTTTTCACTTTGGGAGCTAGTCTGTGCCGAGAGTGAGAGTGAGCTTGAGAACGTGTATTGGGAGTGCTGGGAGGCAAGGCAAAGGCAGATGCCCAGTGTGTGTCCCACACACACACAGAGACACACACAGACAGAGGTGAATGGCACTTGCTTTTCCTCCACGCGCTCTGAATACGCAGTCTCAGGCTCACTCTCACTCTCGCCACAGATCGCCTCCCAACACTCTCTCTCACGATCGGCAGAGCCCTGCTGCGACACTGCAAACCTCCGGCGACTTCTCCCACAGCACAGGTAAAAGCCCTTGCTGTTCTTGGGCTTTGCTTGCCACTTCATTTACAGCCAAATACACCCTGGGGCTGCGAGCTTCCCAGCTCCTAGAACTGCCAGCACTGTCTCACTGGCACCATCGGCAGAGCCCTGCTCCAACGCTGCAACCGTCCAGCGCTTTCTCCCACAGCCCAGGTGCCCGATTTGAAAGCTCTTGCTGCTCCTCACCGTCCCGTGGCAGCGCTGTCACACAACTAAGGCAGTAGAACAAGCGGTGGGAGCGACTGCCTGACGTTTTCACTTTGAGAGCTAGTCTGTGCCGAGAGTGAGAGTGAGCTTGAGAACGTGTATTGGGAGTGCTGGGAGGCAAGGCAAAGGCAGATGCCCAGTGTGTGTCCCACACACGCACAGAGACACACACAGACAGAGGTGAATGGCACTTGCTTTTCCTCCACGCGCTCTGAATACGCAGTCTCAGGCTCACTCTCACTCTCAGCACAGATCGCTTCCCACAGGGCAAATGTCCTGCCATTTTGCCCACAGCCAAGGGGACAGCACAGAAAGCTGCTGCTCCTCACCTTCCCTCACCACCGCTTTCGCAGCCAAGCACACACTGCACCTGCGTGCTTGCCCAGCTCCGAACCCTGCCAGCACTCTCGCTCAGTGCCCCGACCGGCAGAGCCCTGCTGCGACACTGCAAACCTCCGGCGACTTCTCCCACAGCACAGGTAAAAGCCCTTGCTGTTCTTGGGCTTTGCTTGCCACTTCATTTACAGCCAAATACACCCTGGGGCTGCGAGCTTGCCCAGCTCCTAGAACTGCCAGCACTCTGTCTCACTGGCACCATCGGCAGAGCCCTGCTCCAACGCTGCAACCGTCCAGCGCTTTCTCCCACAGCCCAGGTGCCCGATTTGAAAGCTCTTGCTGCTCCTCACCGTCCCATGGCAGCGCTGTCACACAACTAAGGCAGTAGAACAAGCGGTGGGAGCGACTGCCCGACGTTTTCACTTTGGGAGCTAGTCTGTGCCGAGAGTGAGAGTGAGCTTGAGAACGTGTATTGGGAGTGCTGGGAGGCAAGGCAAAGGCAGATGCCCAGTGTGTGTCCCACACACACACAGAGACACACACAGACAGAGGTGAATGGCACTTGCTTTTCCTCCACGCGCTCTGAATACGCAGTCTCAGGCTCACTCACACTCTCGCCACAGATCGCCTCCCAAAACTCTCTCTCACGATCGGCAGAGCCCTGCTGCGACACTGCAAACCTCCGGCGACTTCTCCCACAGCACAGGTAAAAGCCCTTGCTGTTCTTGGGCTTTGCTTGCCACTTCATTTACACCCAAATACACCCTGGGGCTGCGAGCTTGCCCAGCTCCTAGAACTGCCAGCACTCTGTCTCACTGGCACCATCGGCAGAGCCCTGCTCCAACGCTGCAACCGTCCAGCGCTTTCTCCCACAGCCCAGGTGCCCGATTTGAAAGCTCTTGCTGCTCCTCACCGTCCCGTGGCAGCGCTGTCACACAACTAAGGCAGTAGAACAAGCGGTGGGAGCGACTGCCCGACGTTTTCACTTTGGGAGCTAGTCTGTGCCGAGAGTGAGAGTGAGCCTGAGAACGTGTATTGGGAGTGCTGGGAGGCAAGGCAAGGACAGATGCCCAGTGTGTGTCCCACACACACACAGAGACACACACAGACAGAGGTGAATGGCACTTGCTTTTCCTCCACGCGCTCTGAATACGCAGTCTCAGGCTCACTCTCACTCTCGCCACAGATCGCCTCCCACAGTGCAAACGTCCTGCCATTTTGCCCACAAGCCAAGGGGACAGCACAGAAAGCTGCAGCTCCTCCAGTGCCTGGAGGAAAGGCAAGTGCAGTCACCATTGTGTGTTCCGCTGCGAAAGCGCTGGCGCGGCAAGGTGAGGAGCACCAAGAACTTTCCGTGCTGGCACTATTGCTGTGGGAGAACGAGCCGGACGTTTGCGGTGTCGGAGCAGGGCTCTGCCGATCGCACCCAGTGGCGCTCCGTCCTCGCTTAACTCCGAACGCTGCCAACACTCTCTCTCACGATCGGCAGAGCCCTGCTGCGACACTGCACACGTCCGGCAAGTTCTCCCACAGCGAAGGTACCAGCACGGAAAGCTCTCGCTCTTCCTCACCTTCCTTTGCCAGAGCTTTCATAGGGCGACACACACCCCCCCAGAGGTGAACGGCACTTGCTTTTCCTCCACGCGCTCTGAATACGCAGTCTCAGGCTCACTCTCACTCTCGGCACAGATCGCTTCCCACAGGGCAAACGTCCTGCCATTTTGCCCACAGCCAAGGGGACAGCACAGAAAGCTGCTGCTCCTCACCTTCCCTCACCACCGCTTTCGCAGCCAAGCACACACTGCACCTGCGTGCTTGCCCAGCTCCGAACCCTGCCAGCACTCTCTCTCACTGCCCCGACAGGCAGAGCCCTGCTGCGACACTGCAAACCTCCGGCGACTTCTCCCACAGCACAGGTAAAAGCCCTTGCTGTTCTTGGGCTTTGCTTGCCACTTCATTTACAGCCAAATACACCCTGGGGCTGCGAGCTTGCCCAGCTCCTAGAACTGCCAGCACTCTGTCTCACTGGCACCATCGGCAGAGACCTGCTCCAACGCTGCAACCGTCCAGCGCTTTCTCCCACAGCCCAGGTGCCCGCACTGAAAGCTCTTGCTGCTCCTCACCATCCCGTGGCAGCGCTGTCACACAACTAAGGCAGTAGAACAAGCGGTGGGAGCGACTGCCCGACGTTTTCACTTTGGGAGCTAGTCTGTGCCGAGAGTGAGAGTGAGCTTGAGAACGTGTATTGGGAGTGCTGGGAGGCAAGGCAAAGGCAGATGCCCAGTGTGTGTCCCACACACACACAGAGACACACACAGACAGAGGTGAATGGCACTTGCTTTTCCTCCACGCGCTCTGAATACGCAGTCTCAGGCTCACTCTCACTCTCGGCACAGATCGCCTCCCAACACTCTCTCTCACGATCGGCAGAGCCCTGCTGCGACACTGCAAACCTCCGGCGACTTCTCCCACAGCACAGGTAAAAGCCCTTGCTGTTCTTGGGCTTTGCTTGCCACTTCATTTACAGCCAAATACACCCTGGGGCTGCGAGCTTGCCCAGCTCCTAGAACTGCCAGCACTCTGTCTCACTGGCACCATCGGCAGAGCCCTGCTCCAACGCTGCAACCGTCCAGCGCTTTCTCCCACAGCCCAGGTGCCCGATTTGAAAGCTCTTGCTGCTCCTCACCGTCCCGTGGCCGCGCTGTCACACAACTAAGGCAGTAGAACAAGCGGTGGGAGCGACTGCCCGACGTTTTCACTTTGGGAGCTAGTCTGTGCCGAGAGTGAGAGTGAGCTTGAGAACGTGTATTGGGAGTGCTGGGAGGCAAGGCAAAGGCAGATGCCCAGTGTGTGTCCCACACACACACAGAGACACACACAGACAGAGGTGAATGGCACTTGCTTTTCCTCCACGCGCTCTGAATACGCAGTCTCAGGCTCACTCACACTCTCGCCACAGATCGCCTCCCAAAACTCTCTCTCACGATCGGCAGAGCCCTGCTGCGACACTGCAAACCTCCGGCGACTTCTCCCACAGCACAGGTAAAAGCCCTTGCTGTTCTTGGGCTTTGCTTGCCACTTCATTTACAGCCAAATACACCCTGGGGCTGCGAGCTTGCCCAGCTCCTAGAACTGCCAGCACTCTGTCTCACTGGCACCATCGGCAGAGCCCTGCTCCAACGCTGCAACCGTCCAGCGCTTTCTCCCACAGCCCAGGTGCCCGATTTGAAAGCTCTTGCTGCTCCTCACCATCCCGTGGCAGCGCTGTCACACAACTAAGGCAGTAGAACAAGCGGTGGGAGCGACTGCCCGACGTTTTCACTTTGGGAGCTAGTCTGTGCCGAGAGTGAGAGTGAGCCTGAGAACGTGTATTGTGAGTGCTGGGAGGCAAGGCAAGGACAGATGCCCAGTGTGTGTCCCACACACACACAGAGACACACACAGACAGAGGTGAATGGCACTTGCTTTTCCTCCACGCGCTCTGAATACGCAGTCTCAGGCTCACTCTCACTCTCGCCACAGATCGCCTCCCACAGTGCAAACGTCCTGCCATTTTGCCCACAAGCCAAGGGGACAGCACAGAAAGCTGCAGCTCCTCCAGTGCCTGGAGGAAAGGCAAGTGCAGTCACCATTGTGTGTTCCGCTGCGAAAGCGCTGGCGCGGCAAGGTGAGGAGCACCAAGAACTTTCCGTGCTGGCACTATTGCTGTGGGAGAACGAGCCGGACGTTTGCGGTGTCGGAGCAGGGCTCTGCCGATCGCACCCAGCGGCGCTCCGTCCTCGCTTAACTCCGAACGCTGCCAACACTCTCTCTCACGATCGGCAGAGCCCTGCTGCGACACTGCAAACCTCCGGCAAGTTCTCCCACAGCGAAGCTACCAGCACGGAAAGCTCTCGCTCTTCCTCACCTTCCTTTGCCAGAGCTTTCATAGGGCGACACACACCCCCCCAGAGGTGAACGGCACTTGCTTTTCCTCCACGCGCTCTGAATACGCAGTCTCAGGCTCACTCTCACTCTCGGCACAGATCGCTTCCCACAGGGCAAACGTCCTGCCATTTTGCCCACAGCCAAGGGGACAGCACAGAAAGCTGCTGCTCCTCACCTTCCCTCACCACCGCTTTCGCAGCCAAGCACACACTGCACCTGCGTGCTTGCCCAGCTCCGAACCCTGCCAGCACTCTCTCTCACTGCCCCGACAGGCAGAGCCCTGCTGCGACACTGCAAACCTCCGGCGACTTCTCCCACAGCACAGGTAAAAGCCCTTGCTGTTCTTGGGCTTTGCTTGCCACTTCATTTACACCCAAATACACCCTGGGGCTGCGAGCTTGCCCAGCTCCTAGAACTGCCAGCACTCTGTCTCACTGGCACCATCGGCAGAGACCTGCTCCAACGCTGCAACCGTCCAGCGCTTTCTCCCACAGCCCAGGTACCCGCACTGAAAGCTCTTGCTGCTCCTCACCATCCCGTGGCAGCGCTGTCACACAACTAAGGCAGTAGAACAAGCGGTGGGAGCGACTGCCCGACGTTTTCACTTTGGGAGCTAGTCTGTGCCGAGAGTGAGAGTGAGCTTGAGAACGTGTATTGGGAGTGCTGGGAGGCAAGGCAAAGGCAGATGCCCAGTGTGTGTCCCACACACACACAGAGACACACACAGACAGAGGTGAATGGCACTTGCTTTTCCTCCACGCGCTCTGAATACGCAGTCTCAGGCTCACTCTCACTCTCGCCACAGATCGCCTCCCAACACTCTCTCTCACGATCGGCAGAGCCCTGCTGCGACACTGCAAACCTCCGGCGACTTCTCCCACAGCACAGGTAAAAGCCCTTGCTGTTCTTGGGCTTTGCTTGCCACTTCATTTACACCCAAATACACCCTGGGGCTGCGAGCTTCCCAGCTCCTAGAACTGCCAGCACTGTCTCACTGGCACCATCGGCAGAGCCCTGCTCCAACGCTGCAACCGTCCAGCGCTTTCTCCCACAGCCCAGGTGCCCGATTTGAAAGCTCTTGCTGCTCCTCACCGTCCCGTGGCAGCGCTGTCACACAGCTAAGGCAGTAGAACAAGCGGTGGGAGCGACTGCCTGACGTTTTCACTTTGAGAGCTAGTCTGTGCCGAGAGTGAGAGTGAGCTTGAGAACGTGTATTGGGAGTGCTGGGAGGCAAGGCAAAGGCAGATGCCCAGTGTGTGTCCCACACACGCACAGAGACACACACAGACAGAGGTGAATGGCACTTGCTTTTCCTCCACGCGCTCTGAATACGCAGTCTCAGGCTCACTCTCACTCTCAGCACAGATCGCTTCCCACAGGGCAAATGTCCTGCCATTTTGCCCACAGCCAAGGGGACAGCACAGAAAGCTGCTGCTCCTCACCTTCCCTCACCACCGCTTTCGCAGCCAAGCACACACTGCACCTGCGTGCTTGCCCAGCTCCGAACCCTGCCAGCACTCTCGCTCACTGCCCCGACCGGCAGAGCCCTGCTGCGACACTGCAAACCTCCGGCGACTTCTCCCACAGCACAGGTAAAAGCCCTTGCTGTTCTTGGGCTTTGCTTGCCACTTCATTTACAGCCAAATACACCCTGGGGCTGCGAGCTTGCCCAGCTCCTAGAACTGCCAGCACTCTGTCTCACTGGCACCATCGGCAGAGCCCTGCTCCAACGCTGCAACCGTCCAGCGCTTTCTCCCACAGCCCAGGTGCCCGATTTGAAAGCTCTTGCTGCTCCTCACCGTCCCGTGGCAGCGCTGTCACACAACTAAGGCAGTAGAACAAGCGGTGGGAGCGACTGCCCGACGTTTTCACTTTGGGAGCTAGTCTGTGCCGAGAGTGAGAGTGAGCTTGAGAACGTGTATTGGGAGTGCTGGGAGGCAAGGCAAAGGCAGATGCCCAGTGTGTGTCCCACACACACACAGAGACACACACAGACAGAGGTGAATGGCACTTGCTTTTCCTCCACGCGCTCTGAATACGCAGTCTCAGGCTCACTCACACTCTCGCCACAGATCGCCTCCCAAAACTCTCTCTCACGATCGGCAGAGCCCTGCTGCGACACTGCAAACCTCCGGCGACTTCTCCCACAGCACAGGTAAAAGCCCTTGCTGTTCTTGGGCTTTGCTTGCCACTTCATTTACAGCCAAATACACCCTGGGGCTGCGAGCTTGCCCAGCTCCTAGAACTGCCAGCACTCTGTCTCACTGGCACCATCGGCAGAGCCCTGCTCCAACGCTGCAACCGTCCAGCGCTTTCTCCCACAGCCCAGGTGCCCGATTTGAAAGCTCTTGCTGCTCCTCACCATCCCGTGGCAGCGCTGTCACACAACTAAGGCAGTAGAACAAGCGGTGGGAGCGACTGCCCGACGTTTTCACTTTGGGAGCTAGTCTGTGCCGAGAGTGAGAGTGAGCCTGAGAACGTGTATTGTGAGTGCTGGGAGGCAAGGCAAGGACAGATGCCCAGTGTGTGTCCCACACACACACAGAGACACACACAGACAGAGGTGAATGGCACTTGCTTTTCCTCCACGCGCTCTGAATACGCAGTCTCAGGCTCACTCTCACTCTCGCCACAGATCGCCTCCCACAGTGCAAACGTCCTGCCATTTTGCCCACAAGCCAAGGGGACAGCACAGAAAGCTGCAGCTCCTCCAGTGCCTGGAGGAAAGGCAAGTGCAGTCACCATTGTGTGTTCCGCTGCGAAAGCGCTGGCGCGGCAAGGTGAGGAGCACCAAGAACTTTCCGTGCTGGCACTATTGCTGTGGGAGAACGAGCCGGACGTTTGCGGTGTCGGAGCAGGGCTCTGCCGATCGCACCCAGCGGCGCTCCGTCCTCGCTTAACTCCGAACGCTGCCAACACTCTCTCTCACGATCGGCAGAGCCCTGCTGCGACACTGCAAACCTCCGGCAAGTTCTCCCACAGCGAAGCTACCAGCACGGAAAGCTCTCGCTCTTCCTCACCTTCCTTTGCCAGAGCTTTCATAGGGCGACACACACCCCCCCAGAGGTGAACGGCACTTGCTTTTCCTCCACGCGCTCTGAATACGCAGTCTCAGGCTCACTCTCACTCTCGGCACAGATCGCTTCCCACAGGGCAAACGTCCTGCCATTTTGCCCACAGCCAAGGGGACAGCACAGAAAGCTGCTGCTCCTCACCTTCCCTCACCACCGCTTTCGCAGCCAAGCACACACTGCACCTGCGTGCTTGCCCAGCTCCGAACCCTGCCAGCACTCTCTCTCACTGCCCCGACAGGCAGAGCCCTGCTGCGACACTGCAAACCTCCGGCGACTTCTCCCACAGCACAGGTAAAAGCCCTTGCTGTTCTTGGGCTTTGCTTGCCACTTCATTTACACCCAAATACACCCTGGGGCTGCGAGCTTGCCCAGCTCCTAGAACTGCCAGCACTCTGTCTCACTGGCACCATCGGCAGAGACCTGCTCCAACGCTGCAACCGTCCAGCGCTTTCTCCCACAGCCCAGGTACCCGCACTGAAAGCTCTTGCTGCTCCTCACCATCCCGTGGCAGCGCTGTCACACAACTAAGGCAGTAGAACAAGCGGTGGGAGCGACTGCCCGACGTTTTCACTTTGGGAGCTAGTCTGTGCCGAGAGTGAGAGTGAGCTTGAGAACGTGTATTGGGAGTGCTGGGAGGCAAGGCAAAGGCAGATGCCCAGTGTGTGTCCCACACACACACAGAGACACACACAGACAGAGGTGAATGGCACTTGCTTTTCCTCCACGCGCTCTGAATACGCAGTCTCAGGCTCACTCTCACTCTCGCCACAGATCGCCTCCCAACACTCTCTCTCACGATCGGCAGAGCCCTGCTGCGACACTGCAAACCTCCGGCGACTTCTCCCACAGCACAGGTAAAAGCCCTTGCTGTTCTTGGGCTTTGCTTGCCACTTCATTTACACCCAAATACACCCTGGGGCTGCGAGCTTGCCCAGCTCCTAGAACTGCCAGCACTGTCTCACTGGCACCATCGGCAGAGCCCTGCTCCAACGCTGCAACCGTCCAGCGCTTTCTCCCACAGCCCAGGTGCCCGATTTGAAAGCTCTTGCTGCTCCTCACCGTCCCGTGGCAGCGCTGTCACACAGCTAAGGCAGTAGAACAAGCGGTGGGAGCGACTGCCTGACGTTTTCACTTTGAGAGCTAGTCTGTGCCGAGAGTGAGAGTGAGCTTGAGAACGTGTATTGGGAGTGCTGGGAGGCAAGGCAAAGGCAGATGCCCAGTGTGTGTCCCACACACGCACAGAGACACACACAGACAGAGGTGAATGGCACTTGCTTTTCCTCCACGCGCTCTGAATACGCAGTCTCAGGCTCACTCTCACTCTCAGCACAGATCGCTTCCCACAGGGCAAATGTCCTGCCATTTTGCCCACAGCCAAGGGGACAGCACAGAAAGCTGCTGCTCCTCACCTTCCCTCACCACCGCTTTCGCAGCCAAGCACACACTGCACCTGCGTGCTTGCCCAGCTCCGAACCCTGCCAGCACTCTCGCTCACTGCCCCGACCGGCAGAGCCCTGCTGCGACACTGCAAACCTCCGGCGACTTCTCCCACAGCACAGGTAAAAGCCCT
Organism: Pelecanus crispus; assembly: GCF_030463565.1. NCBI lineage: Eukaryota > Metazoa > Chordata > Aves > Pelecaniformes > Pelecanidae > Pelecanus > Pelecanus crispus. The sequence goes on along the minus strand of NC_134647.1, from coordinate 46,560,663 downwards.
TGCTGTTCTTGGGCTTTGCTTGCCACTTCATTTACAGCCAAATACACCCTGGGGCTGCGAGCTTGCCCAGCTCCTAGAACTGCCAGCACTCTGTCTCACTGGCACCATCGGCAGAGCCCTGCTCCAACGCTGCAACCGTCCAGCGCTTTCTCCCACAGCCCAGGTGCCCGATTTGAAAGCTCTTGCTGCTCCTCACCGTCCCGTGGCAGCGCTGTCACACAACTAAGGCAGTAGAACAAGCGGTGGGAGCGACTGCCCGACGTTTTCACTTTGGGAGCTAGTCTGTGCCGAGAGTGAGAGTGAGCTTGAGAACGTGTATTGGGAGTGCTGGGAGGCAAGGCAAAGGCAGATGCCCAGTGTGTGTCCCACACACACACAGAGACACACACAGACAGAGGTGAATGGCACTTGCTTTTCCTCCACGCGCTCTGAATACGCAGTCTCAGGCTCACTCACACTCTCGCCACAGATCGCCTCCCAAAACTCTCTCTCACGATCGGCAGAGCCCTGCTGCGACACTGCAAACCTCCGGCGACTTCTCCCACAGCACAGGTAAAAGCCCTTGCTGTTCTTGGGCTTTGCTTGCCACTTCATTTACAGCCAAATACACCCTGGGGCTGCGAGCTTGCCCAGCTCCTAGAACTGCCAGCACTCTGTCTCACTGGCAGCATCGGCAGAGCCCTGCTCCAACGCTGCAACCGTCCAGCGCTTTCTCCCACAGCCCAGGTGCCCGATTTGAAAGCTCTTGCTGCTCCTCACCGTCCCGTGGCAGCGCTGTCACACAACTAAGGCAGTAGAACAAGCGGTGGGAGCGACTGCCCGACGTTTTCACTTTGGGAGCTAGTCTGTGCCGAGAGTGAGAGTGAGCTTGAGAACGTGTATTGGGAGTGCTGGGAGGCAAGGCAAGGACAGATGCCCAGTGTGTGTCCCACACACACACAGAGACACACACAGACAGAGGTGAATGGCACTTGCTTTTCCTCCACGCGCTCTGAATACGCAGTCTCAGGCTCACTCTCACTCTCGCCACAGATCGCCTCCCACAGTGCAAACATCCTGCCATTTTGCCCACAAGCCAAGGGGACAGCACAGAAAGCTGCAGCTCCTCCAGTGCCTGGAGGAAAGGCAAGTGCAGTCACCATTGTGTGTTCCGCTGCGAAAGCGCTGGCGCGGCAAGGTGAGGAGCACCAAGAACTTTCCGTGCTGGCACTATTGCTGTGGGAGAACGAGCCGGACGTTTGCGGTGTCGGAGCAGGGCTCTGCCGATCGCACCCAGCGGCGCTCCGTCCTCGCTTAACTCCGAACGCTGCCAACACTCTCTCTCACGATCGGCAGAGCCCTGCTGCGACACTGCACACGTCCGGCAAGTTCTCCCACAGCGAAGCTACCAGCACGGAAAGCTCTCGCTCTTCCTCACCTTCCTTTGCCAGAGCTTTCATAGGGCGACACACACCCCCCCAGAGGTGAACGGCACTTGCTTTTCCTCCACGCGCTCTGAATACGCAGTCTCAGGCTCACTCTCACTCTCGGCACAGATCGCTTCCCACAGGGCAAACGTCCTGCCATTTTGCCCACAGCCAAGGGGACAGCACAGAAAGCTGCTGCTCCTCACCTTCCCTCACCACCGCTTTCGCAGCCAAGCACACACTGCACCTGCGTGCTTGCCCAGCTCCGAACCCTGCCAGCACTCTCTCTCACTGCCCCGACAGGCAGAGCCCTGCTGCGACACTGCAAACCTCCGGCGACTTCTCCCACAGCACAGGTAAAAGCCCTTGCTGTTCTTGGGCTTTGCTTGCCACTTCATTTACAGCCAAATACACCCTGGGGCTGCGAGCTTGCCCAGCTCCTAGAACTGCCAGCACTCTGTCTCACTGGCACCATCGGCAGAGACCTGCTCCAACGCTGCAACCGTCCAGCGCTTTCTCCCACAGCCCAGGTGCCCGATTTGAAAGCTCTTGCTGCTCCTCACCATCCCGTGGCAGCGCTGTCACACAACTAAGGCAGTAGAACAAGCGGTGGGAGCGACTGCCCGACGTTTTCACTTTGGGAGCTAGTCTGTGCCGAGAGTGAGAGTGAGCTTGAGAACGTGTATTGGGAGTGCTGGGAGGCAAGGCAAAGGCAGATGCCCAGTGTGTGTCCCACACACACACAGAGACACACACAGACAGAGGTGAATGGCACTTGCTTTTCCTCCACGCGCTCTGAATACGCAGTCTCAGGCTCACTCTCACTCTCGCCACAGATCGCCTCCCAACACTCTCTCTCACGATCGGCAGAGCCCTGCTGCGACACTGCAAACCTCCGGCGACTTCTCCCACAGCACAGGTAAAAGCCCTTGCTGTTCTTGGGCTTTGCTTGCCACTTCATTTACACCCAAATACACCCTGGGGCTGCGAGCTTCCCAGCTCCTAGAACTGCCAGCACTGTCTCACTGGCACCATCGGCAGAGCCCTGCTCCAACGCTGCAACCGTCCAGCGCTTTCTCCCACAGCCCAGGTGCCCGATTTGAAAGCTCTTGCTGCTCCTCACCGTCCCGTGGCAGCGCTGTCACACAACTAAGGCAGTAGAACAAGCGGTGGGAGCGACTGCCTGACGTTTTCACTTTGAGAGCTAGTCTGTGCCGAGAGTGAGAGTGAGCTTGAGAACGTGTATTGGGAGTGCTGGGAGGCAAGGCAAAGGCAGATGCCCAGTGTGTGTCCCACACACACACAGAGACACACACAGACAGAGGTGAATGGCACTTGCTTTTCCTCCACGCGCTCTGAATACGCAGTCTCAGGCTCACTCTCACTCTCAGCACAGATCGCTTCCCACAGGGCAAATGTCCTGCCATTTTGCCCACAGCCAAGGGGACAGCACAGAAAGCTGCTGCTCCTCACCTTCCCTCACCACCGCTTTCGCAGCCAAGCACACACTGCACCTGCGTGCTTGCCCAGCTCCGAACCCTGCCAGCACTCTCGCTCACTGCCCCGACCGGCAGAGCCCTGCTGCGACACTGCAAACCTCCGGCGACTTCTCCCACAGCACAGGTAAAAGCCCTTGCTGTTCTTGGGCTTTGCTTGCCACTTCATTTACAGCCAAATACACCCTGGGGCTGCGAGCTTGCCCAGCTCCTAGAACTGCCAGCACTCTGTCTCACTGGCACCATCGGCAGAGCCCTGCTCCAACGCTGCAACCGTCCAGCGCTTTCTCCCACAGCCCAGGTGCCCGATTTGAAAGCTCTTGCTGCTCCTCACCGTCCCGTGGCAGCGCTGTCACACAACTAAGGCAGTAGAACAAGCGGTGGGAGCGACTGCCCGACGTTTTCACTTTGGGAGCTAGTCTGTGCCGAGAGTGAGAGTGAGCTTGAGAACGTGTATTGGGAGTGCTGGGAGGCAAGGCAAAGGCAGATGCCCAGTGTGTGTCCCACACACACACAGAGACACACACAGACAGAGGTGAATGGCACTTGCTTTTCCTCCACGCGCTCTGAATACGCAGTCTCAGGCTCACTCACACTCTCGCCACAGATCGCCTCCCAAAACTCTCTCTCACGATCGGCAGAGCCCTGCTGCGACACTGCAAACCTCCGGCGACTTCTCCCACAGCACAGGTAAAAGCCCTTGCTGTTCTTGGGCTTTGCTTGCCACTTCATTTACAGCCAAATACACCCTGGGGCTGCGAGCTTGCCCAGCTCCTAGAACTGCCAGCACTCTGTCTCACTGGCACCATCGGCAGAGCCCTGCTCCAACGCTGCAACCGTCCAGCGCTTTCTCCCACAGCCCAGGTGCCCGATTTGAAAGCTCTTGCTGCTCCTCACCATCCCGTGGCAGCGCTGTCACACAACTAAGGCAGTAGAACAAGCGGTGGGAGCGACTGCCCGACGTTTTCACTTTGGGAGCTAGTCTGTGCCGAGAGTGAGAGTGAGCCTGAGAACGTGTATTGTGAGTGCTGGGAGGCAAGGCAAGGACAGATGCCCAGTGTGTGTCCCACACACACACAGAGACACACACAGACAGAGGTGAATGGCACTTGCTTTTCCTCCACGCGCTCTGAATACGCAGTCTCAGGCTCACTCTCACTCTCGCCACAGATCGCCTCCCACAGTGCAAACGTCCTGCCATTTTGCCCACAAGCCAAGGGGACAGCACAGAAAGCTGCAGCTCCTCCAGTGCCTGGAGGAAAGGCAAGTGCAGTCACCATTGTGTGTTCCGCTGCGAAAGCGCTGGCGCGGCAAGGTGAGGAGCACCAAGAACTTTCCGTGCTGGCACTATTGCTGTGGGAGAACGAGCCGGACGTTTGCGGTGTCGGAGCAGGGCTCTGCCGATCGCACCCAGCGGCGCTCCGTCCTCGCTTAACTCCGAACGCTGCCAACACTCTCTCTCACGATCGGCAGAGCCCTGCTGCGACACTGCAAACCTCCGGCAAGTTCTCCCACAGCGAAGCTACCAGCACGGAAAGCTCTCGCTCTTCCTCACCTTCCTTTGCCAGAGCTTTCATAGGGCGACACACACCCCCCCAGAGGTGAACGGCACTTGCTTTTCCTCCACGCGCTCTGAATACGCAGTCTCAGGCTCACTCTCACTCTCGGCACAGATCGCTTCCCACAGGGCAAACGTCCTGCCATTTTGCCCACAGCCAAGGGGACAGCACAGAAAGCTGCTGCTCCTCACCTTCCCTCACCACCGCTTTCGCAGCCAAGCACACACTGCACCTGCGTGCTTGCCCAGCTCCGAACCCTGCCAGCACTCTCTCTCACTGCCCCGACAGGCAGAGCCCTGCTGCGACACTGCAAACCTCCGGCGACTTCTCCCACAGCACAGGTAAAAGCCCTTGCTGTTCTTGGGCTTTGCTTGCCACTTCATTTACACCCAAATACACCCTGGGGCTGCGAGCTTGCCCAGCTCCTAGAACTGCCAGCACTCTGTCTCACTGGCACCATCGGCAGAGACCTGCTCCAACGCTGCAACCGTCCAGCGCTTTCTCCCACAGCCCAGGTACCCGCACTGAAAGCTCTTGCTGCTCCTCACCATCCCGTGGCAGCGCTGTCACACAACTAAGGCAGTAGAACAAGCGGTGGGAGCGACTGCCCGACGTTTTCACTTTGGGAGCTAGTCTGTGCCGAGAGTGAGAGTGAGCTTGAGAACGTGTATTGGGAGTGCTGGGAGGCAAGGCAAAGGCAGATGCCCAGTGTGTGTCCCACACACACACAGAGACACACACAGACAGAGGTGAATGGCACTTGCTTTTCCTCCACGCGCTCTGAATACGCAGTCTCAGGCTCACTCTCACTCTCGCCACAGATCGCCTCCCAACACTCTCTCTCACGATCGGCAGAGCCCTGCTGCGACACTGCAAACCTCCGGCGACTTCTCCCACAGCACAGGTAAAAGCCCTTGCTGTTCTTGGGCTTTGCTTGCCACTTCATTTACACCCAAATACACCCTGGGGCTGCGAGCTTGCCCAGCTCCTAGAACTGCCAGCACTGTCTCACTGGCACCATCGGCAGAGCCCTGCTCCAACGCTGCAACCGTCCAGCGCTTTCTCCCACAGCCCAGGTGCCCGATTTGAAAGCTCTTGCTGCTCCTCACCGTCCCGTGGCAGCGCTGTCACACAGCTAAGGCAGTAGAACAAGCGGTGGGAGCGACTGCCTGACGTTTTCACTTTGAGAGCTAGTCTGTGCCGAGAGTGAGAGTGAGCTTGAGAACGTGTATTGGGAGTGCTGGGAGGCAAGGCAAAGGCAGATGCCCAGTGTGTGTCCCACACACGCACAGAGACACACACAGACAGAGGTGAATGGCACTTGCTTTTCCTCCACGCGCTCTGAATACGCAGTCTCAGGCTCACTCTCACTCTCAGCACAGATCGCTTCCCACAGGGCAAATGTCCTGCCATTTTGCCCACAGCCAAGGGGACAGCACAGAAAGCTGCTGCTCCTCACCTTCCCTCACCACCGCTTTCGCAGCCAAGCACACACTGCACCTGCGTGCTTGCCCAGCTCCGAACCCTGCCAGCACTCTCGCTCACTGCCCCGACCGGCAGAGCCCTGCTGCGACACTGCAAACCTCCGGCGACTTCTCCCACAGCACAGGTAAAAGCCCTTGCTGTTCTTGGGCTTTGCTTGCCACTTCATTTACAGCCAAATACACCCTGGGGCTGCGAGCTTGCCCAGCTCCTAGAACTGCCAGCACTCTGTCTCACTGGCACCATCGGCAGAGCCCTGCTCCAACGCTGCAACCGTCCAGCGCTTTCTCCCACAGCCCAGGTGCCCGATTTGAAAGCTCTTGCTGCTCCTCACCGTCCCGTGGCAGCGCTGTCACACAACTAAGGCAGTAGAACAAGCGGTGGGAGCGACTGCCCGACGTTTTCACTTTGGGAGCTAGTCTGTGCCGAGAGTGAGAGTGAGCTTGAGAACGTGTATTGGGAGTGCTGGGAGGCAAGGCAAAGGCAGATGCCCAGTGTGTGTCCCACACACACACAGAGACACACACAGACAGAGGTGAATGGCACTTGCTTTTCCTCCACGCGCTCTGAATACGCAGTCTCAGGCTCACTCACACTCTCGCCACAGATCGCCTCCCAAAACTCTCTCTCACGATCGGCAGAGCCCTGCTGCGACACTGCAAACCTCCGGCGACTTCTCCCACAGCACAGGTAAAAGCCCTTGCTGTTCTTGGGCTTTGCTTGCCACTTCATTTACAGCCAAATACACCCTGGGGCTGCGAGCTTGCCCAGCTCCTAGAACTGCCAGCACTCTGTCTCACTGGCAGCATCGGCAGAGCCCTGCTCCAACGCTGCAACCGTCCAGCGCTTTCTCCCACAGCCCAGGTGCCCGATTTGAAAGCTCTTGCTGCTCCTCACCGTCCCGTGGCAGCGCTGTCACACAACTAAGGCAGTAGAACAAGCGGTGGGAGCGACTGCCCGACGTTTTCACTTTGGGAGCTAGTCTGTGCCGAGAGTGAGAGTGAGCTTGAGAACGTGTATTGGGAGTGCTGGGAGGCAAGGCAAGGACAGATGCCCAGTGTGTGTCCCACACACACACAGAGACACACACAGACAGAGGTGAATGGCACTTGCTTTTCCTCCACGCGCTCTGAATACGCAGTCTCAGGCTCACTCTCACTCTCGCCACAGATCGCCTCCCACAGTGCAAACATCCTGCCATTTTGCCCACAAGCCAAGGGGACAGCACAGAAAGCTGCAGCTCCTCCAGTGCCTGGAGGAAAGGCAAGTGCAGTCACCATTGTGTGTTCCGCTGCGAAAGCGCTGGCGCGGCAAGGTGAGGAGCACCAAGAACTTTCCGTGCTGGCACTATTGCTGTGGGAGAACGAGCCGGACGTTTGCGGTGTCGGAGCAGGGCTCTGCCGATCGCACCCAGCGGCGCTCCGTCCTCGCTTAACTCCGAACGCTGCCAACACTCTCTCTCACGATCGGCAGAGCCCTGCTGCGACACTGCACACGTCCGGCAAGTTCTCCCACAGCGAAGCTACCAGCACGGAAAGCTCTCGCTCTTCCTCACCTTCCTTTGCCAGAGCTTTCATAGGGCGACACACACCCCCCCAGAGGTGAACGGCACTTGCTTTTCCTCCACGCGCTCTGAATACGCAGTCTCAGGCTCACTCTCACTCTCGGCACAGATCGCTTCCCACAGGGCAAACGTCCTGCCATTTTGCCCACAGCCAAGGGGACAGCACAGAAAGCTGCTGCTCCTCACCTTCCCTCACCACCGCTTTCGCAGCCAAGCACACACTGCACCTGCGTGCTTGCCCAGCTCCGAACCCTGCCAGCACTCTCTCTCACTGCCCCGACAGGCAGAGCCCTGCTGCGACACTGCAAACCTCCGGCGACTTCTCCCACAGCACAGGTAAAAGCCCTTGCTGTTCTTGGGCTTTGCTTGCCACTTCATTTACAGCCAAATACACCCTGGGGCTGCGAGCTTGCCCAGCTCCTAGAACTGCCAGCACTCTGTCTCACTGGCACCATCGGCAGAGACCTGCTCCAACGCTGCAACCGTCCAGCGCTTTCTCCCACAGCCCAGGTGCCCGATTTGAAAGCTCTTGCTGCTCCTCACCATCCCGTGGCAGCGCTGTCACACAACTAAGGCAGTAGAACAAGCGGTGGGAGCGACTGCCCGACGTTTTCACTTTGGGAGCTAGTCTGTGCCGAGAGTGAGAGTGAGCTTGAGAACGTGTATTGGGAGTGCTGGGAGGCAAGGCAAAGGCAGATGCCCAGTGTGTGTCCCACACACACACAGAGACACACACAGACAGAGGTGAATGGCACTTGCTTTTCCTCCACGCGCTCTGAATACGCAGTCTCAGGCTCACTCTCACTCTCGCCACAGATCGCCTCCCAACACTCTCTCTCACGATCGGCAGAGCCCTGCTGCGACACTGCAAACCTCCGGCGACTTCTCCCACAGCACAGGTAAAAGCCCTTGCTGTTCTTGGGCTTTGCTTGCCACTTCATTTACACCCAAATACACCCTGGGGCTGCGAGCTTCCCAGCTCCTAGAACTGCCAGCACTGTCTCACTGGCACCATCGGCAGAGCCCTGCTCCAACGCTGCAACCGTCCAGCGCTTTCTCCCACAGCCCAGGTGCCCGATTTGAAAGCTCTTGCTGCTCCTCACCGTCCCGTGGCAGCGCTGTCACACAACTAAGGCAGTAGAACAAGCGGTGGGAGCGACTGCCTGACGTTTTCACTTTGAGAGCTAGTCTGTGCCGAGAGTGAGAGTGAGCTTGAGAACGTGTATTGGGAGTGCTGGGAGGCAAGGCAAAGGCAGATGCCCAGTGTGTGTCCCACACACACACAGAGACACACACAGACAGAGGTGAATGGCACTTGCTTTTCCTCCACGCGCTCTGAATACGCAGTCTCAGGCTCACTCTCACTCTCAGCACAGATCGCTTCCCACAGGGCAAATGTCCTGCCATTTTGCCCACAGCCAAGGGGACAGCACAGAAAGCTGATGCTCCTCACCTTCCCTCACCACCGCTTTCGCAGCCAAGCACACACTGCACCTGCGTGCTTGCCCAGCTCCGAACCCTGCCAGCACTCTCTCTCACTGCCCCGACCGGCAGAGCCCTGCTGCGACACTGCAAACCTCCGGCGACTTCTCCCACAGCACAGGTAAAAGCCCTTGCTGTTCTTGGGCTTTGCTTGCCACTTCATTTACAGCCAAATACACCCTGGGGCTGCGAGCTTGCCCAGCTCCTAGAACTGCCAGCACTCTGTCTCACTGGCACCATCGGCAGAGCCCTGCTCCAACGCTGCAACCGTCCAGCGCTTTCTCCCACAGCCCAGGTGCCCGATTTGAAAGCTCTTGCTGCTCCTCACCGTCCCGTGGCAGCGCTGTCACACAACTAAGGCAGTAGAACAAGCGGTGGGAGCGACTGCCCGACGTTTTCACTTTGGGAGCTAGTCTGTGCCGAGAGTGAGAGTGAGCCTGAGAACGTGTATTGTGAGTGCTGGGAGGCAAGGCAAGGACAGATGCCCAGTGTGTGTCCCACACACACACAGAGACACACACAGACAGAGGTGAATGGCACTTGCTTTTCCTCCACGCGCTCTGAATACGCAGTCTCAGGCTCACTCTCACTCTCGCCACAGATCGCCTCCCACAGTGCAAACGTCCTGCCATTTTGCCCACAAGCCAAGGGGACAGCACAGAAAGCTGCAGCTCCTCCAGTGCCTGGAGGAAAGGCAAGTGCAGTCACCATTGTGTGTTCCGCTGCGAAAGCGCTGGCGCGGCAAGGTGAGGAGCACCAAGAACTTTCCGTGCTGGCACTATTGCTGTGGGAGAACGAGCCGGACGTTTGCGGTGTCGGAGCAGGGCTCTGCCGATCGCACCCAGCGGCGCTCCGTCCTCGCTTAACTCCGAACGCTGCCAACACTCTCTCTCACGATCGGCAGAGCCCTGCTGCGACACTGCAAACCTCCGGCGACTTCTCCCACAGCGAAGCTACCAGCACGGAAAGCTCTCGCTCTTCCTCACCTTCCTTTGCCAGAGCTTTCATAGGGCGACACACACCCCCCCAGAGGTGAACGGCACTTGCTTTTCCTCCACGCGCTCTGAATACGCAGTCTCAGGCTCACTCTCACTCTCGGCACAGATCGCTTCCCACAGGGCAAACGTCCTGCCATTTTGCCCACAGCCAAGGGGACAGCACAGAAAGCTGCTGCTCCTCACCTTCCCTCACCACCGCTTTCGCAGCCAAGCACACACTGCACCTGCGTGCTTGCCCAGCTCCGAACCCTGCCAGCACTCTCTCTCACTGCCCCGACAGGCAGAGCCCTGCTGCGACACTGCAAACCTCCGGCGACTTCTCCCACAGCACAGGTAAAAGCCCTTGCTGTTCTTGGGCTTTGCTTGCCACTTCATTTACAGCCAAATACACCCTGGGGCTGCGAGCTTGCCCAGCTCCTAGAACTGCCAGCACTCTGTCTCACTGGCACCATCGGCAGAGACCTGCTCCAACGCTGCAACCGTCCAGCGCTTTCTCCCACAGCCCAGGTGCCCGCACTGAAAGCTCTTGCTGCTCCTCACCATCCCGTGGCAGCGCTGTCACACAACTAAGGCAGTAGAACAAGCGGTGGGAGCGACTGCCCGACGTTTTCACTTTGGGAGCTAGTCTGTGCCGAGAGTGAGAGTGAGCTTGAGAACGTGTATTGGGAGTGCTGGGAGGCAAGGCAAAGGCAGATGCCCAGTGTGTGTCCCACACACACACAGAGACACACACAGACAGAGGTGAATGGCACTTGCTTTTCCTCCACGCGCTCTGAATACGCAGTCTCAGGCTCACTCTCACTCTCGCCACAGATCGCCTCCCAACACTCTCTCTCACGATCGGCAGAGCCCTGCTGCGACACTGCAAACCTCCGGCGACTTCTCCCACAGCACAGGTAAAAGCCCTTGCTGTTCTTGGGCTTTGCTTGCCACTTCATTTACAGCCAAATACACCCTGGGGCTGCGAGCTTCCCAGCTCCTAGAACTGCCAGCACTGTCTCACTGGCACCATCGGCAGAGCCCTGCTCCAACGCTGCAACCGTCCAGCGCTTTCTCCCACAGCCCAGGTGCCCGATTTGAAAGCTCTTGCTGCTCCTCACCGTCCCGTGGCAGCGCTGTCACACAACTAAGGCAGTAGAACAAGCGGTGGGAGCGACTGCCTGACGTTTTCACTTTGAGAGCTAGTCTGTGCCGAGAGTGAGAGTGAGCTTGAGAACGTGTATTGGGAGTGCTGGGAGGCAAGGCAAAGGCAGATGCCCAGTGTGTGTCCCACACACGCACAGAGACACACACAGACAGAGGTGAATGGCACTTGCTTTTCCTCCACGCGCTCTGAATACGCAGTCTCAGGCTCACTCTCACTCTCAGCACAGATCGCTTCCCACAGGGCAAATGTCCTGCCATTTTGCCCACAGCCAAGGGGACAGCACAGAAAGCTGCTGCTCCTCACCTTCCCTCACCACCGCTTTCGCAGCCAAGCACACACTGCACCTGCGTGCTTGCCCAGCTCCGAACCCTGCCAGCACTCTCGCTCAGTGCCCCGACCGGCAGAGCCCTGCTGCGACACTGCAAACCTCCGGCGACTTCTCCCACAGCACAGGTAAAAGCCCTTGCTGTTCTTGGGCTTTGCTTGCCACTTCATTTACAGCCAAATACACCCTGGGGCTGCGAGCTTGCCCAGCTCCTAGAACTGCCAGCACTCTGTCTCACTGGCACCATCGGCAGAGCCCTGCTCCAACGCTGCAACCGTCCAGCGCTTTCTCCCACAGCCCAGGTGCCCGATTTGAAAGCTCTTGCTGCTCCTCACCGTCCCATGGCAGCGCTGTCACACAACTAAGGCAGTAGAACAAGCGGTGGGAGCGACTGCCCGATGTTTTCACTTTGGGAGCTAGTCTGTGCCGAGAGTGAGAGTGAGCTTGAGAACGTGTATTGGGAGTGCTGGGAGGCAAGGCAAAGGCAGATGCCCAGTGTGTGTCCCACACACACACAGAGACACACACAGACAGAGGTGAATGGCACTTGCTTTTCCTCCACGCGCTCTGAATACGCAGTCTCAGGCTCACTCACACTCTCGCCACAGATCGCCTCCCAAAACTCTCTCTCACGATCGGCAGAGCCCTGCTGCGACACTGCAAACCTCCGGCGACTTCTCCCACAGCACAGGTAAAAGCCCTTGCTGTTCTTGGGCTTTGCTTGCCACTTCATTTACACCCAAATACACCCTGGGGCTGCGAGCTTGCCCAGCTCCTAGAACTGCCAGCACTCTGTCTCACTGGCACCATCGGCAGAGCCCTGCTCCAACGCTGCAACCGTCCAGCGCTTTCTCCCACAGCCCAGGTGCCCGATTTGAAAGCTCTTGCTGCTCCTCACCGTCCCGTGGCAGCGCTGTCACACAACTAAGGCAGTAGAACAAGCGGTGGGAGCGACTGCCCGACGTTTTCACTTTGGGAGCTAGTCTGTGCCGAGAGTGAGAGTGAGCCTGAGAACGTGTATTGGGAGTGCTGGGAGGCAAGGCAAGGACAGATGCCCAGTGTGTGTCCCACACACACACAGAGACACACACAGACAGAGGTGAATGGCACTTGCTTTTCCTCCACGCGCTCTGAATACGCAGTCTCAGGCTCACTCTCACTCTCGCCACAGATCGCCTCCCACAGTGCAAACGTCCTGCCATTTTGCCCACAAGCCAAGGGGACAGCACAGAAAGCTGCAGCTCCTCCAGTGCCTGGAGGAAAGGCAAGTGCAGTCACCATTGTGTGTTCCGCTGCGAAAGCGCTGGCGCGGCAAGGTGAGGAGCACCAAGAACTTTCCGTGCTGGCACTATTGCTGTGGGAGAACGAGCCGGACGTTTGCGGTGTCGGAGCAGGGCTCTGCCGATCGCACCCAGCGGCGCTCCGTCCTCGCTTAACTCCGAACGCTGCCAACACTCTCTCTCACGATCGGCAGAGCCCTGCTGCGACACTGCAAACCTCCGGCAAGTTCTCCCACAGCACAGGTAAAAGCCCTTGCTGTTCTTGGGCTTTGCTTGCCACTTCATTTACAGCCAAATACACCCTGGGGCTGCGAGCTTGCCCAGCTCCTAGAACTGCCAGCACTCTGTCTCACTGGCACCATCGGCAGAGACCTGCTCCAACGCTGCAACCGTCCAGCGCTTTCTCCCACAGCCCAGGTGCCCGATTTGAAAGCTCTTGCTGCTCCTCACCATCCCGTGGCAGCGCTGTCACACAACTAAGGCAGTAGAACAAGCGGTGGGAGCGACTGCCCGACGTTTTCACTTTGGGAGCTAGTCTGTGCCGAGAGTGAGAGTGAGCTTGAGAACGTGTATTGGGAGTGCTGGGAGGCAAGGCAAAGGCAGATGCCCAGTGTGTGTCCCACACACACACAGAGACACACACAGACAGAGGTGAATGGCACTTGCTTTTCCTCCACGCGCTCTGAATACGCAGTCTCAGGCTCACTCTCACTCTCGCCACAGATCGCCTCCCAACACTCTCTCTCACGATCGGCAGAGCCCTGCTGCGACACTGCAAACCTCCGGCGACTTCTCCCACAGCACAGGTAAAAGCCCTTGCTGTTCTTGGGCTTTGCTTGCCACTTCATTTACAGCCAAATACACCCTGGGGCTGCGAGCTTCCCAGCTCCTAGAACTGCCAGCACTGTCTCACTGGCACCATCGGCAGAGCCCTGCTCCAACGCTGCAACCGTCCAGCGCTTTCTCCCACAGCCCAGGTGCCCGATTTGAAAGCTCTTGCTGCTCCTCACCGTCCCGTGGCAGCGCTGTCACACAACTAAGGCAGTAGAACAAGCGGTGGGAGCGACTGCCTGACGTTTTCACTTTGAGAGCTAGTCTGTGCCGAGAGTGAGAGTGAGCTTGAGAACGTGTATTGGGAGTGCTGGGAGGCAAGGCAAAGGCAGATGCCCAGTGTGTGTCCCACACACACACAGAGACACACACAGACAGAGGTGAATGGCACTTGCTTTTCCTCCACGCGCTCTGAATACGCAGTCTCAGGCTCACTCTCACTCTCAGCACAGATCGCTTCCCACAGGGCAAATGTCCTGCCATTTTGCCCACAGCCAAGGGGACAGCACAGAAAGCTGCTGCTCCTCACCTTCCCTCACCACCGCTTTCGCAGCCAAGCACACACTGCACCTGCGTGCTTGCCCAGCTCCGAACCCTGCCAGCACTCTCGCTCAGTGCCCCGACCGGCAGAGCCCTGCTGCGACACTGCAAACCTCCGGCGACTTCTCCCACAGCACAGGTAAAAGCCCTTGCTGTTCTTGGGCTTTGCTTGCCACTTCATTTACACCCAAATACACCCTGGGGCTGCGAGCTTGCCCAGCTCCTAGAACTGCCAGCACTCTGTCTCACTGGCACCATCGGCAGAGCCCTGCTCCAACGCTGCAACCGTCCAGCGCTTTCTCCCACAGCCCAGGTGCCCGATTTGAAAGCTCTTGCTGCTCCTCACCGTCCCGTGGCAGCGCTGTCACACAACTAAGGCAGTAGAACAAGCGGTGGGAGCGACTGCCCGACGTTTTCACTTTGGGAGCTAGTCTGTGCCGAGAGTGAGAGTGAGCTTGAGAACGTGTATTGGGAGTGCTGGGAGGCAAGGCAAAGGCAGATGCCCAGTGTGTGTCCCACACACACACAGAGACACACACAGACAGAGGTGAATGGCACTTGCTTTTCCTCCACGCGCTCTGAATACGCAGTCTCAGGCTCACTCTCACTCTCGCCACAGATCGCCTCCCAACACTCTCTCTCACGATCGGCAGAGCCCTGCTGCGACACTGCAAACCTCCGGCGACTTCTCCCACAGCACAGGTAAAAGCCCTTGCTGTTCTTGGGCTTTGCTTGCCACTTCATTTACACCCAAATACACCCTGGGGCTGCGAGCTTGCCCAGCTCCTAGAACTGCCAGCACTCTGTCTCACTGGCACCATCGGCAGAGCCCTGCTCCAACGCTGCAACCGTCCAGCGCTTTCTCCCACAGCCCAGGTGCCCGATTTGAAAGCTTTTTCTGCTCCTCACCGTCCCGTGGCAGCGCTGTCACACAACTAAGGCAGTAGAACAAGCGGTGGGAGCGACTGCCCGACGTTTTCACTTTGGGAGCTAGTCTGTGCCGAGAGTGAGAGTGAGCCTGAGAACGTGTATTGTGAGTGCTGGGAGGCAAGGCAAGGACAGATGCCCAGTGTGTGTCCCACACACACACAGAGACACACACAGACAGAGGTGAATGGCACTTGCTTTTCCTCCACGCGCTCTGAATACGCAGTCTCAGGCTCACTCTCACTCTCGCCACAGATCGCCTCCCAACACTCTCTCTCACGATCGGCAGAGCCCTGCTGCAACACTGCAAACCTCCGGCGACTTCTCCCACAGCACAGGTAAAAGCCCTTGCTGTTCTTGGGCTTTGCTTGCCACTTCATTTACAGCCAAATACACCCTGGGGCTGCGAGCTTCCCAGCTCCTAGAACTGCCAGCACTGTCTCACTGGCACCATCGGCAGAGCCCTGCTCCAACGCTGCAACCGTCCAGCGCTTTCTCCCACAGCCCAGGTGCCCGCACTGAAAGCTCTTGCTGCTCCTCACCGTCCCGTGGCAGCGCTGTCACACAACTAAGGCAGTAGAACAAGCGGTGGGAGCGACTGCCCGACGTTTTCACTTTGGGAGCTAGTCTGTGCCGAGAGTGAGAGTGAGCTTGAGAACGTGTATTGGGAGTGCTGGGAGGCAAGGCAAAGGCAGATGCCCAGTGTGTGTCCCACACACACACAGAGACACACACAGACAGAGGTGAATGGCACTTGCTTTTCCTCCACGTGCTCTGAATACGCAGTCTCAGGCTCACTCTCACTCTCAGCACAGATCGCTTCCCACAGGGCAAATGTCCTGCCATTTTGCCCACAAGCCAAGGGGACAGCACAGAAAGCTGCTGCTCCTCACCTTCCCTCACCACCGCTTTCGCAGCCAAGCACACACTGCACCTGCGTGCTTGCCCAGCTCCGAACCCTGCCAGCACTCTCGCTCACTGCCCCGACCGGCAGAGCCCTGCTGCGACACTGCAAACCTCCGGCGACTTCTCCCACAGCACAGGTAAAAGCCCTTGCTGTTCTTGGGCTTTGCTTGCCACTTCATTTACACCCAAAATACACCCTGGGGCTGCGAGCTTGCCCAGCTCCTAGAACTGCCAGCACTCTGTCTCACTGGCACCATCGGCAGAGCCCTGCTCCAACGCTGCAACCGTCCAGCGCTTTCTCCCACAGCCCAGGTGCCCGATTTGAAAGCTCTTGCTGCTCCTCACCGTCCCGTGGCAGCGCTGTCACACAACTAAGGCAGTAGAACAAGCGGTGGGAGCGACTGCCCGACGTTTTCACTTTGGGAGCTAGTCTGTGCCGAGAGTGAGAGTGAGCTTGAGAACGTGTATTGGGAGTGCTGGGAGGCAAGGCAAAGGCAGATGCCCAGTGTGTGTCCCACACACACACAGAGACACACACAGACAGAGGTGAATGGCACTTGCTTTTCCTCCACGCGCTCTGAATACGCAGTCTCAGGCTCACTCTCACTCTCGCCACAGATCGCCTCCCAAAACTCTCTCTCACGATCGGCAGAGCCCTGCTGCGACACTGCAAACCTCCGGCGACTTCTCCCACAGCACAGGTAAAAGCCCTTGCTGTTCTTGGGCTTTGCTTGCCACTTCATTTACACCCAAATACACCCTGGGGCTGCGAGCTTGCCCAGCTCCTAGAACTGCCAGCACTCTGTCTCACTGGCACCATCGGCAGAGCCCTGCTCCAACGCTGCAACCGTCCAGCGCTTTCTCCCACAGCCCAGGTGCCCGATTTGAAAGCTCTTGCTGCTCCTCACCGTCCCGTGGCAGCGCTGTCACACAACTAAGGCAGTAGAACAAGCGGTGGGAGCGACTGCCCGACGTTTTCACTTTGGGAGCTAGTCTGTGCCGAGAGTGAGAGTGAGCCTGAGAACGTGTATTGGGAGTGCTGGGAGGCAAGGCAAGGACAGATGCCCAGTGTGTGTCCCACACACACACAGAGACACACACAGACAGAGGTGAATGGCACTTGCTTTTCCTCCACGCGCTCTGAATACGCAGTCTCAGGCTCACTCTCACTCTCGCCACAGATCGCCTCCCACAGTGCAAACGTCCTGCCATTTTGCCCACAAGCCAAGGGGACAGCACAGAAAGCTGCAGCTCCTCCAGTGCCTGGAGGAAAGGCAAGTGCAGTCACCATTGTGTGTTCCGCTGCGAAAGCGCTGGCGCGGCAAGGTGAGGAGCACCAAGAACTTTCCGTGCTGGCACTATTGCTGTGGGAGAACGAGCCGGACGTTTGCGGTGTCGGAGCAGGGCTCTGCCGATCGCACCCAGCGGCGCTCCGTCCTCGCTTAACTCCGAACGCTGCCAACACTCTCTCTCACGATCGGCAGAGCCCTGCTGCGACACTGCAAACCTCCGGCAAGTTCTCCCACAGCACAGGTAAAAGCCCTTGCTGTTCTTGGGCTTTGCTTGCCACTTCATTTACAGCCAAATACACCCTGGGGCTGCGAGCTTGCCCAGCTCCTAGAACTGCCAGCACTCTGTCTCACTGGCACCATCGGCAGAGACCTGCTCCAACGCTGCAACCGTCCAGCGCTTTCTCCCACAGCCCAGGTGCCCAATTTGAAAGCTCTTGCTGCTCCTCACCATCCCGTGGCAGCGCTGTCACACAACTAAGGCAGTAGAACAAGCGGTGGGAGCGACTGCCCGACGTTTTCACTTTGGGAGCTAGTCTGTGCCGAGAGTGAGAGTGAGCTTGAGAACGTGTATTGGGAGTGCTGGGAGGCAAGGCAAAGGCAGATGCCCAGTGTGTGTCCCACACACGCACAGAGACACACACAGACAGAGGTGAATGGCACTTGCTTTTCCTCCACGCGCTCTGAATACGCAGTCTCAGGCTCACTCTCACTCTCAGCACAGATCGCTTCCCACAGGGCAAATGTCCTGCCATTTTGCCCACAGCCAAGGGGACAGCACAGAAAGCTGCTGCTCCTCACCTTCCCTCACCACCGCTTTCGCAGCCAAGCACACACTGCACCTGCGTGCTTGCCCAGCTCCGAACCCTGCCAGCACTCTCGCTCACTGCCCCGACCGGCAGAGCCCTGCTGCGACACTGCAAACCTCCGGCGACTTCTCCCACAGCACAGGTAAAAGCCCTTGCTGTTCTTGGGCTTTGCTTGCCACTTCATTTACAGCCAAATACACCCTGGGGCTGCGAGCTTGCCCAGCTCCTAGAACTGCCAGCACTCTGTCTCACTGGCACCATCGGCAGAGCCCTGCTCCAACGCTGCAACCGTCCAGCGCTTTCTCCCACAGCCCAGGTGCCCGATTTGAAAGCTCTTGCTGCTCCTCACCGTCCCATGGCAGCGCTGTCACACAACTAAGGCAGTAGAACAAGCGGTGGGAGCGACTGCCCGACGTTTTCACTTTGGGAGCTAGTCTGTGCCGAGAGTGAGAGTGAGCTTGAGAACGTGTATTGGGAGTGCTGGGAGGCAAGGCAAAGGCAGATGCCCAGTGTGTGTCCCACACACACACAGAGACACACACAGACAGAGGTGAATGGCACTTGCTTTTCCTCCACGCGCTCTGAATACGCAGTCTCAGGCTCACTCACACTCTCGCCACAGATCGCCTCCCAAAACTCTCTCTCACGATCGGCAGAGCCCTGCTGCGACACTGCAAACCTCCGGCGACTTCTCCCACAGCACAGGTAAAAGCCCTTGCTGTTCTTGGGCTTTGCTTGCCACTTCATTTACACCCAAATACACCCTGGGGCTGCGAGCTTGCCCAGCTCCTAGAACTGCCAGCACTCTGTCTCACTGGCACCATCGGCAGAGCCCTGCTCCAACGCTGCAACCGTCCAGCGCTTTCTCCCACAGCCCAGGTGCCCGATTTGAAAGCTCTTGCTGCTCCTCACCGTCCCGTGGCAGCGCTGTCACACAACTAAGGCAGTAGAACAAGCGGTGGGAGCGACTGCCCGACGTTTTCACTTTGGGAGCTAGTCTGTGCCGAGAGTGAGAGTGAGCCTGAGAACGTGTATTGTGAGTGCTGGGAGGCAAGGCAAGGACAGATGCCCAGTGTGTGTCCCACACACACACAGAGACACACACAGACAGAGGTGAATGGCACTTGCTTTTCCTCCACGCGCTCTGAATACGCAGTCTCAGGCTCACTCTCACTCTCGCCACAGATCGCCTCCCACAGTGCAAACGTCCTGCCATTTTGCCCACAAGCCAAGGGGACAGCACAGAAAGCTGCAGCTCCTCCAGTGCCTGGAGGAAAGGCAAGTGCAGTCACCATTGTGTGTTCCGCTGCGAAAGCGCTGGCGCGGCAAGGTGAGGAGCACCAAGAACTTTCCGTGCTGGCACTATTGCTGTGGGAGAACGAGCCGGACGTTTGCGGTGTCGGAGCAGGGCTCTGCCGATCGCACCCAGCGGCGCTCCGTCCTCGCTTAACTCCGAACGCTGCCAACACTCTCTCTCACGATCGGCAGAGCCCTGCTGCGACACTGCAAACCTCCGGCAAGTTCTCCCACAGCACAGGTAAAAGCCCTTGCTGTTCTTGGGCTTTGCTTGCCACTTCATTTACAGCCAAATACACCCTGGGGCTGCGAGCTTGCCCAGCTCCTAGAACTGCCAGCACTCTGTCTCACTGGCACCATCGGCAGAGCCCTGCTCCAACGCTGCAACCGTCCAGCGCTTTCTCCCACAGCCCAGGTGCCCGATTTGAAAGCTCTTGCTGCTCCTCACCATCCCGTGGCAGCGCTGTCACACAACTAAGGCAGTAGAACAAGCGGTGGGAGCGACTGCCCGACGTTTTCACTTTGGGAGCTAGTCTGTGCCGAGAGTGAGAGTGAGCTTGAGAACGTGTATTGGGAGTGCTGGGAGGCAAGGCAAAGGCAGATGCCCAGTGTGTGTCCCACACACACACAGAGACACACACAGACAGAGGTGAATGGCACTTGCTTTTCCTCCACGCGCTCTGAATACGCAGTCTCAGGCTCACTCTCACTCTCGCCACAGATCGCCTCCCAACACTCTCTCTCACGATCGGCAGAGCCCTGCTGCGACACTGCAAACCTCCGGCGACTTCTCCCACAGCACAGGTAAAAGCCCTTGCTGTTCTTGGGCTTTGCTTGCCACTTCATTTACAGCCAAATACACCCTTGGGCTGCGAGCTTCCCAGCTCCTAGAACTGCCAGCACTGTCTCACTGGCACCATCGGCAGAGCCCTGCTCCAACGCTGCAACCGTCCAGCGCTTTCTCCCACAGCCCAGGTGCCCGATTTGAAAGCTCTTGCTGCTCCTCACCGTCCCGTGGCAGCGCTGTCACACAACTAAGGCAGTAGAACAAGCGGTGGGAGCGACTGCCTGACGTTTTCACTTTGAGAGCTAGTCTGTGCCGAGAGTGAGAGTGAGCTTGAGAACGTGTATTGGGAGTGCTGGGAGGCAAGGCAAAGGCAGATGCCCAGTGTGTGTCCCACACACACACAGAGACACACACAGACAGAGGTGAATGGCACTTGCTTTTCCTCCACGCGCTCTGAATACGCAGTCTCAGGCTCACTCTCACTCTCAGCACAGATCGCTTCCCACAGGGCAAACGTCCTGCCATTTTGCCCACAGCCAAGGGGACAGCACAGAAAGCTGCTGCTCCTCACCTTCCCTCACCACCGCTTTCGCAGCCAAGCACACACTGCACCTGCGTGCTTGCCCAGCTCCGAACCCTGCCAGCACTCTCGCTCAGTGCCCCGACCGGCAGAGCCCTGCTGCGACACTGCAAACCTCCGGCGACTTCTCCCACAGCACAGGTAAAAGCCCTTGCTGTTCTTGGGCTTTGCTTGCCACTTCATTTACAGCCAAATACACCCTGGGGCTGCGAGCTTGCCCAGCTCCTAGAACTGCCAGCACTCTGTCTCACTGGCACCATCGGCAGAGCCCTGCTCCAACGCTGCAACCGTCCAGCGCTTTCTCCCACAGCCCAGGTGCCCGATTTGAAAGCTCTTGCTGCTCCTCACCGTCCCGTGGCAGCGCTGTCACACAACTAAGGCAGTAGAACAAGCGGTGGGAGCGACTGCCCGACGTTTTCACTTTGGGAGCTAGTCTGTGCCGAGAGTGAGAGTGAGCTTGAGAACGTGTATTGGGAGTGCTGGGAGGCAAGGCAAAGGCAGATGCCCAGTGTGTGTCCCACACACACACAGAGACACACACAGACAGAGGTGAATGGCACTTGCTTTTCCTCCACGCGCTCTGAATACGCAGTCTCAGGCTCACTCACACTCTCGCCACAGATCGCCTCCCAAAACTCTCTCTCACGATCGGCAGAGCCCTGCTGCGACACTGCAAACCTCCGGCGACTTCTCCCACAGCACAGGTAAAAGCCCTTGCTGTTCTTGGGCTTTGCTTGCCACTTCATTTACACCCAAATACACCCTGGGGCTGCGAGCTTGCCCAGCTCCTAGAACTGCCAGCACTCTGTCTCACTGGCACCATCGGCAGAGCCCTGCTCCAACGCTGCAACCGTCCAGCGCTTTCTCCCACAGCCCAGGTGCCCGATTTGAAAGCTCTTGCTGCTCCTCACCGTCCCGTGGCAGCGCTGTCACACAACTAAGGCAGTAGAACAAGCGGTGGGAGCGACTGCCCGACGTTTTCACTTTGGGAGCTAGTCTGTGCCGAGAGTGAGAGTGAGCCTGAGAACGTGTATTGTGAGTGCTGGGAGGCAAGGCAAGGACAGATGCCCAGTGTGTGTCCCACACACACACAGAGACACACACAGACAGAGGTGAATGGCACTTGCTTTTCCTCCACGCGCTCTGAATACGCAGTCTCAGGCTCACTCTCACTCTCGCCACAGATCGCCTCCCACAGTGCAAACGTCCTGCCATTTTGCCCACAAGCCAAGGGGACAGCACAGAAAGCTGCAGCTCCTCCAGTGCCTGGAGGAAAGGCAAGTGCAGTCACCATTGTGTGTTCCGCTGCGAAAGCGCTGGCGCGGCAAGGTGAGGAGCACCAAGAACTTTCCGTGCTGGCACTATTGCTGTGGGAGAACGAGCCGGACGTTTGCGGTGTCGGAGCAGGGCTCTGCCGATCGCACCCAGCGGCGCTCCGTCCTCGCTTAACTCCGAACGCTGCCAACACTCTCTCTCACGATCGGCAGAGCCCTGCTGCGACACTGCAAACCTCCGGCAAGTTCTCCCACAGCACAGGTAAAAGCCCTTGCTGTTCTTGGGCTTTGCTTGCCACTTCATTTACACCCAAATACACCCTGGGGCTGCGAGCTTGCCCAGCTCCTAGAACTGCCAGCACTCTGTCTCACTGGCACCATCGGCAGAGACCTGCTCCAACGCTGCAACCGTCCAGCGCTTTCTCCCACAGCCCAGGTGCCCGATTTGAAAGCTCTTGCTGCTCCTCACCATCCCGTGGCAGCGCTGTCACACAACTAAGGCAGTAGAACAAGCGGTGGGAGCGACTGCCCGACGTTTTCACTTTGGGAGCTAGTCTGTGCCGAGAGTGAGAGTGAGCTTGAGAACGTGTATTGGGAGTGCTGGGAGGCAAGGCAAAGGCAGATGCCCAGTGTGTGTCCCACACACACACAGAGACACACACAGACAGAGGTGAATGGCACTTGCTTTTCCTCCACGCGCTCTGAATACGCAGTCTCAGGCTCACTCTCACTCTCGCCACAGATCGCCTCCCAACACTCTCTCTCACGATCGGCAGAGCCCTGCTGCGACACTGCAAACCTCCGGCGACTTCTCCCACAGCACAGGTAAAAGCCCTTGCTGTTCTTGGGCTTTGCTTGCCACTTCATTTACAGCCAAATACACCCTGGGGCTGCGATCTTCCCAGCTCCTAGAACTGCCAGCACTGTCTCACTGGCACCATCGGCAGAGCCCTGCTCCAACGCTGCAACCGTCCAGCGCTTTCTCCCACAGCCCAGGTGCCCGATTTGAAAGCTCTTGCTGCTCCTCACCGTCCCGTGGCAGCGCTGTCACACAACTAAGGCAGTAGAACAAGCGGTGGGAGCGACTGCCTGACGTTTTCACTTTGAGAGCTAGTCTGTGCCGAGAGTGAGAGTGAGCTTGAGAACGTGTATTGGGAGTGCTGGGAGGCAAGGCAAAGGCAGATGCCCAGTGTGTGTCCCACACACACACAGAGACACACACAGACAGAGGTGAATGGCACTTGCTTTTCCTCCACGCGCTCTGAATACGCAGTCTCAGGCTCACTCTCACTCTCAGCACAGATCGCTTCCCACAGGGCAAATGTCCTGCCATTTTGCCCACAGCCAAGGGGACAGCACAGAAAGCTGCTGCTCCTCACCTTCCCTCACCACCGCTTTCGCAGCCAAGCACACACTGCACCTGCGTGCTTGCCCAGCTCCGAACCCTGCCAGCACTCTCGCTCAGTGCCCCGACCGGCAGAGCCCTGCTGCGACACTGCAAACCTCCGGCGACTTCTCCCACAGCACAGGTAAAAGCCCTTGCTGTTCTTGGGCTTTGCTTGCCACTTCATTTACAGCCAAATACACCCTGGGGCTGCGAGCTTGCCCAGCTCCTAGAACTGCCAGCACTCTGTCTCACTGGCACCATCGGCAGAGCCCTGCTCCAACGCTGCAACCGTCCAGCGCTTTCTCCCACAGCCCAGGTGCCCGATTTGAAAGCTCTTGCTGCTCCTCACCGTCCCGTGGCAGCGCTGTCACACAACTAAGGCAGTAGAACAAGCGGTGGGAGCGACTGCCCGACGTTTTCACTTTGGGAGCTAGTCTGTGCCGAGAGTGAGAGTGAGCTTGAGAACGTGTATTGGGAGTGCTGGGAGGCAAGGCAAAGGCAGATGCCCAGTGTGTGTCCCACACACACACAGAGACACACACAGACAGAGGTGAATGGCACTTGCTTTTCCTCCACGCGCTCTGAATACGCAGTCTCAGGCTCACTCACACTCTCGCCACAGATCGCCTCCCAAAACTCTCTCTCACGATCGGCAGAGCCCTGCTGCGACACTGCAAACCTCCGGCGACTTCTCCCACAGCACAGGTAAAAGCCCTTGCTGTTCTTGGGCTTTGCTTGCCACTTCATTTACACCCAAATACACCCTGGGGCTGCGAGCTTGCCCAGCTCCTAGAACTGCCAGCACTCTGTCTCACTGGCACCATCGGCAGAGCCCTGCTCCAACGCTGCAACCGTCCAGCGCTTTCTCCCACAGCCCAGGTGCCCGATTTGAAAGCTCTTGCTGCTCCTCACCGTCCCGTGGCAGCGCTGTCACACAACTAAGGCAGTAGAACAAGCGGTGGGAGCGACTGCCCGACGTTTTCACTTTGGGAGCTAGTCTGTGCCGAGAGTGAGAGTGAGCCTGAGAACGTGTATTGTGAGTGCTGGGAGGCAAGGCAAGGACAGATGCCCAGTGTGTGTCCCACACACACACAGAGACACACACAGACAGAGGTGAATGGCACTTGCTTTTCCTCCACGCGCTCTGAATACGCAGTCTCAGGCTCACTCTCACTCTCGCCACAGATCGCCTCCCACAGTGCAAACGTCCTGCCATTTTGCCCACAAGCCAAGGGGACAGCACAGAAAGCTGCAGCTCCTCCAGTGCCTGGAGGAAAGGCAAGTGCAGTCACCATTGTGTGTTCCGCTGCGAAAGCGCTGGCGCGGCAAGGTGAGGAGCACCAAGAACTTTCCGTGCTGGCACTATTGCTGTGGGAGAACGAGCCGGACGTTTGCGGTGTCGGAGCAGGGCTCTGCCGATCGCACCCAGCGGCGCTCCGTCCTCGCTTAACTCCGAACGCTGCCAACACTCTCTCTCACGATCGGCAGAGCCCTGCTGCGACACTGCAAACCTCCGGCAAGTTCTCCCACAGCACAGGTAAAAGCCCTTGCTGTTCTTGGGCTTTGCTTGCCACTTCATTTACAGCCAAATACACCCTGGGGCTGCGAGCTTGCCCAGCTCCTAGAACTGCCAGCACTCTGTCTCACTGGCACCATCGGCAGAGACCTGCTCCAACGCTGCAACCGTCCAGCGCTTTCTCCCACAGCCCAGGTGCCCGATTTGAAAGCTCTTGCTGCTCCTCACCATCCCGTGGCAGCGCTGTCACACAACTAAGGCAGTAGAACAAGCGGTGGGAGCGACTGCCCGACGTTTTCACTTTGGGAGCTAGTCTGTGCCGAGAGTGAGAGTGAGCTTGAGAACGTGTATTGGGAGTGCTGGGAGGCAAGGCAAAGGCAGATGCCCAGTGTGTGTCCCACACACACACAGAGACACACACAGACAGAGGTGAATGGCACTTGCTTTTCCTCCACGCGCTCTGAATACGCAGTCTCAGGCTCACTCACACTCTCGCCACAGATCGCCTCCCAAAACTCTCTCTCACGATCGGCAGAGCCCTGCTGCGACACTGCAAACCTCCGGCGACTTCTCCCACAGCACAGGTAAAAGCCCTTGCTGTTCTTGGGCTTTGCTTGCCACTTCATTTACACCCAAATACACCCTGGGGCTGCGAGCTTGCCCAGCTCCTAGAACTGCCAGCACTCTGTCTCACTGGCACCATCGGCAGAGCCCTGCTCCAACGCTGCAACCGTCCAGCGCTTTCTCCCACAGCCCAGGTGCCCGATTTGAAAGCTCTTGCTGCTCCTCACCGTCCCGTGGCAGCGCTGTCACACAACTAAGGCAGTAGAACAAGCGGTGGGAGCGACTGCCCGACGTTTTCACTTTGGGAGCTAGTCTGTGCCGAGAGTGAGAGTGAGCCTGAGAACGTGTATTGTGAGTGCTGGGAGGCAAGGCAAGGACAGATGCCCAGTGTGTGTCCCACACACACACAGAGACACACACAGACAGAGGTGAATGGCACTTGCTTTTCCTCCACGCGCTCTGAATACGCAGTCTCAGGCTCACTCTCACTCTCGCCACAGATCGCCTCCCACAGTGCAAACGTCCTGCCATTTTGCCCACAAGCCAAGGGGACAGCACAGAAAGCTGCAGCTCCTCCAGTGCCTGGAGGAAAGGCAAGTGCAGTCACCATTGTGTGTTCCGCTGCGAAAGCGCTGGCGCGGCAAGGTGAGGAGCACCAAGAACTTTCCGTGCTGGCACTATTGCTGTGGGAGAACGAGCCGGACGTTTGCGGTGTCGGAGCAGGGCTCTGCCGATCGCACCCAGCGGCGCTCCGTCCTCGCTTAACTCCGAACGCTGCCAACACTCTCTCTCACGATCGGCAGAGCCCTGCTGCGACACTGCAAACCTCCGGCAAGTTCTCCCACAGCACAGGTAAAAGCCCTTGCTGTTCTTGGGCTTTGCTTGCCACTTCATTTACAGCCAAATACACCCTGGGGCTGCGAGCTTGCCCAGCTCCTAGAACTGCCAGCACTCTGTCTCACTGGCACCATCGGCAGAGACCTGCTCCAACGCTGCAACCGTCCAGCGCTTTCTCCCACAGCCCAGGTGCCCGATTTGAAAGCTCTTGCTGCTCCTCACCATCCCGTGGC
The DNA here is from genome assembly GCF_030463565.1 of Pelecanus crispus. Lineage (NCBI taxonomy): Eukaryota > Metazoa > Chordata > Aves > Pelecaniformes > Pelecanidae > Pelecanus > Pelecanus crispus. The sequence goes on along the minus strand of NC_134647.1, from coordinate 46,534,148 downwards.
AGCGCTGTCACACAACTAAGGCAGTAGAACAAGCGGTGGGAGCGACTGCCCGACGTTTTCACTTTGGGAGCTAGTCTGTGCCGAGAGTGAGAGTGAGCTTGAGAACGTGTATTGGGAGTGCTGGGAGGCAAGGCAAAGGCAGATGCCCAGTGTGTGTCCCACACACACACAGAGACACACACAGACAGAGGTGAATGGCACTTGCTTTTCCTCCACGCGCTCTGAATACGCAGTCTCAGGCTCACTCTCACTCTCGCCACAGATCGCCTCCCAACACTCTCTCTCACGATCGGCAGAGCCCTGCTGCGACACTGCAAACCTCCGGCGACTTCTCCCACAGCACAGGTAAAAGCCCTTGCTGTTCTTGGGCTTTGCTTGCCACTTCATTTACAGCCAAATACACCCTGGGGCTGCGAGCTTCCCAGCTCCTAGAACTGCCAGCACTGTCTCACTGGCACCATCGGCAGAGCCCTGCTCCAACGCTGCAACCGTCCAGCGCTTTCTCCCACAGCCCAGGTGCCCGATTTGAAAGCTCTTGCTGCTCCTCACCGTCCCGTGGCAGCGCTGTCACACAACTAAGGCAGTAGAACAAGCGGTGGGAGCGACTGCCTGACGTTTTCACTTTGAGAGCTAGTCTGTGCCGAGAGTGAGAGTGAGCTTGAGAACGTGTATTGGGAGTGCTGGGAGGCAAGGCAAAGGCAGATGCCCAGTGTGTGTCCCACACACACACAGAGACACACACAGACAGAGGTGAATGGCACTTGCTTTTCCTCCACGCGCTCTGAATACGCAGTCTCAGGCTCACTCTCACTCTCAGCACAGATCGCTTCCCACAGGGCAAATGTCCTGCCATTTTGCCCACAGCCAAGGGGACAGCACAGAAAGCTGCTGCTCCTCACCTTCCCTCACCACCGCTTTCGCAGCCAAGCACACACTGCACCTGCGTGCTTGCCCAGCTCCGAACCCTGCCAGCACTCTCGCTCAGTGCCCCGACCGGCAGAGCCCTGCTGCGACACTGCAAACCTCTGGCGACTTCTCCCACAGCACAGGTAAAAGCCCTTGCTGTTCTTGGGCTTTGCTTGCCACTTCATTTACACCCAAATACACCCTGGGGCTGCGAGCTTGCCCAGCTCCTAGAACTGCCAGCACTCTGTCTCACTGGCACCATCGGCAGAGCCCTGCTCCAACGCTGCAACCGTCCAGCGCTTTCTCCCACAGCCCAGGTGCCCGATTTGAAAGCTCTTGCTGCTCCTCACCGTCCCGTGGCAGCGCTGTCACACAACTAAGGCAGTAGAACAAGCGGTGGGAGCGACTGCCCGACGTTTTCACTTTGGGAGCTAGTCTGTGCCGAGAGTGAGAGTGAGCTTGAGAACGTGTATTGGGAGTGCTGGGAGGCAAGGCAAAGGCAGATGCCCAGTGTGTGTCCCACACACACACAGAGACACACACAGACAGAGGTGAATGGCACTTGCTTTTCCTCCACGCGCTCTGAATACGCAGTCTCAGGCTCACTCACACTCTCGCCACAGATCGCCTCCCAAAACTCTCTCTCACGATCGGCAGAGCCCTGCTGCGACACTGCAAACCTCCGGCGACTTCTCCCACAGCACAGGTAAAAGCCCTTGCTGTTCTTGGGCTTTGCTTGCCACTTCATTTACACCCAAATACACCCTGGGGCTGCGAGCTTGCCCAGCTCCTAGAACTGCCAGCACTCTGTCTCACTGGCACCATCGGCAGAGCCCTGCTCCAACGCTGCAACCGTCCAGCGCTTTCTCCCACAGCCCAGGTGCCCGATTTGAAAGCTCTTGCTGCTCCTCACCGTCCCGTGGCAGCGCTGTCACACAACTAAGGCAGTAGAACAAGCGGTGGGAGCGACTGCCCGACGTTTTCACTTTGGGAGCTAGTCTGTGCCGAGAGTGAGAGTGAGCCTGAGAACGTGTATTGTGAGTGCTGGGAGGCAAGGCAAGGACAGATGCCCAGTGTGTGTCCCACACACACACAGAGACACACACAGACAGAGGTGAATGGCACTTGCTTTTCCTCCACGCGCTCTGAATACGCAGTCTCAGGCTCACTCTCACTCTCGCCACAGATCGCCTCCCACAGTGCAAACGTCCTGCCATTTTGCCCACAAGCCAAGGGGACAGCACAGAAAGCTGCAGCTCCTCCAGTGCCTGGAGGAAAGGCAAGTGCAGTCACCATTGTGTGTTCCGCTGCGAAAGCGCTGGCGCGGCAAGGTGAGGAGCACCAAGAACTTTCCGTGCTGGCACTATTGCTGTGGGAGAACGAGCCGGACGTTTGCGGTGTCGGAGCAGGGCTCTGCCGATCGCACCCAGCGGCGCTCCGTCCTCGCTTAACTCCGAACGCTGCCAACACTCTCTCTCACGATCGGCAGAGCCCTGCTGCGACACTGCAAACCTCCGGCAAGTTCTCCCACAGCACAGGTAAAAGCCCTTGCTGTTCTTGGGCTTTGCTTGCCACTTCATTTACAGCCAAATACACCCTGGGGCTGCGAGCTTGCCCAGCTCCTAGAACTGCCAGCACTCTGTCTCACTGGCACCATCGGCAGAGACCTGCTCCAACGCTGCAACCGTCCAGCGCTTTCTCCCACAGCCCAGGTGCCCGATTTGAAAGCTCTTGCTGCTCCTCACCATCCCGTGGCAGCGCTGTCACACAACTAAGGCAGTAGAACAAGCGGTGGGAGCGACTGCCCGACGTTTTCACTTTGGGAGCTAGTCTGTGCCGAGAGTGAGAGTGAGCTTGAGAACGTGTATTGGGAGTGCTGGGAGGCAAGGCAAAGGCAGATGCCCAGTGTGTGTCCCACACACACACAGAGACACACACAGACAGAGGTGAATGGCACTTGCTTTTCCTCCACGCGCTCTGAATACGCAGTCTCAGGCTCACTCTCACTCTCGCCACAGATCGCCTCCCAACACTCTCTCTCACGATCGGCAGAGCCCTGCTGCGACACTGCAAACCTCCGGCGACTTCTCCCACAGCACAGGTAAAAGCCCTTGCTGTTCTTGGGCTTTGCTTGCCACTTCATTTACACCCAAATACACCCTGGGGCTGCGAGCTTGCCCAGCTCCTAGAACTGCCAGCACTCTGTCTCACTGGCACCATCGGCAGAGCCCTGCTCCAACGCTGCAACCGTCCAGCGCTTTCTCCCACAGCCCAGGTGCCCGATTTGAAAGCTCTTGCTGCTCCTCACCGTCCCGTGGCCGCGCTGTCACACAACTAAGGCAGTAGAACAAGCGGTGGGAGCGACTGCCCGACGTTTTCACTTTGGGAGCTAGTCTGTGCCGAGAGTGAGAGTGAGCTTGAGAACGTGTATTGGGAGTGCTGGGAGGCAAGGCAAAGGCAGATGCCCAGTGTGTGTCCCACACACACACAGAGACACACACAGACAGAGGTGAATGGCACTTGCTTTTCCTCCACGCGCTCTGAATACGCAGTCTCAGGCTCACTCTCACTCTCGCCACAGATCGCCTCCCACAGTGCAAACGTCCTGCCATTTTGCCCACAAGCCAAGGGGACAGCACAGAAAGCTGCAGCTCCTCCAGTGCCTGGAGGAAAGGCAAGTGCAGTCACCATTGTGTGTTCCGCTGCGAAAGCGCTGGCGCGGCAAGGTGAGGAGCACCAAGAACTTTCCGTGCTGGCACTATTGCTGTGGGAGAACGAGCCGGACGTTTGCGGTGTCGGAGCAGGGCTCTGCCGATCGCACCCAGCGGCGCTCCGTCCTCGCTTAACTCCGAACGCTGCCAACACTCTCTCTCACGATCGGCAGAGCCCTGCTGCGACACTGCAAACCTCCGGCAAGTTCTCCCACAGCACAGGTAAAAGCCCTTGCTGTTCTTGGGCTTTGCTTGCCACTTCATTTACAGCCAAATACACCCTGGGGCTGCGAGCTTGCCCAGCTCCTAGAACTGCCAGCACTCTGTCTCACTGGCACCATCGGCAGAGACCTGCTCCAACGCTGCAACCGTCCAGCGCTTTCTCCCACAGCCCAGGTGCCCGATTTGAAAGCTCTTGCTGCTCCTCACCATCCCGTGGCAGCGCTGTCACACAACTAAGGCAGTAGAACAAGCGGTGGGAGCGACTGCCCGACGTTTTCACTTTGGGAGCTAGTCTGTGCCGAGAGTGAGAGTGAGCTTGAGAACGTGTATTGGGAGTGCTGGGAGGCAAGGCAAAGGCAGATGCCCAGTGTGTGTCCCACACACACACAGAGACACACACAGACAGAGGTGAATGGCACTTGCTTTTCCTCCACGCGCTCTGAATACGCAGTCTCAGGCTCACTCTCACTCTCGCCACAGATCGCCTCCCAACACTCTCTCTCACGATCGGCAGAGCCCTGCTGCGACACTGCAAACCTCCGGCGACTTCTCCCACAGCACAGGTAAAAGCCCTTGCTGTTCTTGGGCTTTGCTTGCCACTTCATTTACAGCCAAATACACCCTGGGGCTGCGAGCTTCCCAGCTCCTAGAACTGCCAGCACTGTCTCACTGGCACCATCGGCAGAGCCCTGCTCCAACGCTGCAACCGTCCAGCGCTTTCTCCCACAGCCCAGGTGCCCGATTTGAAAGCTCTTGCTGCTCCTCACCGTCCCGTGGCAGCGCTGTCACACAACTAAGGCAGTAGAACAAGCGGTGGGAGCGACTGCCTGACGTTTTCACTTTGAGAGCTAGTCTGTGCCGAGAGTGAGAGTGAGCTTGAGAACGTGTATTGGGAGTGCTGGGAGGCAAGGCAAAGGCAGATGCCCAGTGTGTGTCCCACACACACACAGAGACACACACAGACAGAGGTGAATGGCACTTGCTTTTCCTCCACGCGCTCTGAATACGCAGTCTCAGGCTCACTCTCACTCTCAGCACAGATCGCTTCCCACAGGGCAAATGTCCTGCCATTTTGCCCACAGCCAAGGGGACAGCACAGAAAGCTGCTGCTCCTCACCTTCCCTCACCACCGCTTTCGCAGCCAAGCACACACTGCACCTGCGTGCTTGCCCAGCTCCGAACCCTGCCAGCACTCTCGCTCAGTGCCCCGACCGGCAGAGCCCTGCTGCGACACTGCAAACCTCCGGCGACTTCTCCCACAGCACAGGTAAAAGCCCTTGCTGTTCTTGGGCTTTGCTTGCCACTTCATTTACAGCCAAATACACCCTGGGGCTGCGAGCTTGCCCAGCTCCTAGAACTGCCAGCACTCTGTCTCACTGGCACCATCGGCAGAGCCCTGCTCCAACGCTGCAACCGTCCAGCGCTTTCTCCCACAGCCCAGGTGCCCGATTTGAAAGCTCTTGCTGCTCCTCACCGTCCCGTGGCAGCGCTGTCACACAACTAAGGCAGTAGAACAAGCGGTGGGAGCGACTGCCCGACGTTTTCACTTTGGGAGCTAGTCTGTGCCGAGAGTGAGAGTGAGCTTGAGAACGTGTATTGGGAGTGCTGGGAGGCAAGGCAAAGGCAGATGCCCAGTGTGTGTCCCACACACACACAGAGACACACACAGACAGAGGTGAATGGCACTTGCTTTTCCTCCACGCGCTCTGAATACGCAGTCTCAGGCTCACTCACACTCTCGCCACAGATCGCCTCCCAAAACTCTCTCTCACGATCGGCAGAGCCCTGCTGCGACACTGCAAACCTCCGGCGACTTCTCCCACAGCACAGGTAAAAGCCCTTGCTGTTCTTGGGCTTTGCTTGCCACTTCATTTACACCCAAATACACCCTGGGGCTGCGAGCTTGCCCAGCTCCTAGAACTGCCAGCACTCTGTCTCACTGGCACCATCGGCAGAGCCCTGCTCCAACGCTGCAACCGTCCAGCGCTTTCTCCCACAGCCCAGGTGCCCGATTTGAAAGCTCTTGCTGCTCCTCACCGTCCCGTGGCAGCGCTGTCACACAACTAAGGCAGTAGAACAAGCGGTGGGAGCGACTGCCCGACGTTTTCACTTTGGGAGCTAGTCTGTGCCGAGAGTGAGAGTGAGCCTGAGAACGTGTATTGTGAGTGCTGGGAGGCAAGGCAAGGACAGATGCCCAGTGTGTGTCCCACACACACACAGAGACACACACAGACAGAGGTGAATGGCACTTGCTTTTCCTCCACGCGCTCTGAATACGCAGTCTCAGGCTCACTCTCACTCTCGCCACAGATCGCCTCCCACAGTGCAAACGTCCTGCCATTTTGCCCACAAGCCAAGGGGACAGCACAGAAAGCTGCAGCTCCTCCAGTGCCTGGAGGAAAGGCAAGTGCAGTCACCATTGTGTGTTCCGCTGCGAAAGCGCTGGCGCGGCAAGGTGAGGAGCACCAAGAACTTTCCGTGCTGGCACTATTGCTGTGGGAGAACGAGCCGGACGTTTGCGGTGTCGGAGCAGGGCTCTGCCGATCGCACCCAGCGGCGCTCCGTCCTCGCTTAACTCCGAACGCTGCCAACACTCTCTCTCACGATCGGCAGAGCCCTGCTGCGACACTGCAAACCTCCGGCAAGTTCTCCCACAGCACAGGTAAAAGCCCTTGCTGTTCTTGGGCTTTGCTTGCCACTTCATTTACAGCCAAATACACCCTGGGGCTGCGAGCTTGCCCAGCTCCTAGAACTGCCAGCACTCTGTCTCACTGGCACCATCGGCAGAGACCTGCTCCAACGCTGCAACCGTCCAGCGCTTTCTCCCACAGCCCAGGTGCCCGATTTGAAAGCTCTTGCTGCTCCTCACCATCCCGTGGCAGCGCTGTCACACAACTAAGGCAGTAGAACAAGCGGTGGGAGCGACTGCCCGACGTTTTCACTTTGGGAGCTAGTCTGTGCCGAGAGTGAGAGTGAGCTTGAGAACGTGTATTGGGAGTGCTGGGAGGCAAGGCAAAGGCAGATGCCCAGTGTGTGTCCCACACACACACAGAGACACACACAGACAGAGGTGAATGGCACTTGCTTTTCCTCCACGCGCTCTGAATACGCAGTCTCAGGCTCACTCTCACTCTCGCCACAGATCGCCTCCCAACACTCTCTCTCACGATCGGCAGAGCCCTGCTGCGACACTGCAAACCTCCGGCGACTTCTCCCACAGCACAGGTAAAAGCCCTTGCTGTTCTTGGGCTTTGCTTGCCACTTCATTTACAGCCAAATACACCCTGGGGCTGCGAGCTTCCCAGCTCCTAGAACTGCCAGCACTGTCTCACTGGCACCATCGGCAGAGCCCTGCTCCAACGCTGCAACCGTCCAGCGCTTTCTCCCACAGCCCAGGTGCCCGATTTGAAAGCTCTTGCTGCTCCTCACCGTCCCGTGGCAGCGCTGTCACACAACTAAGGCAGTAGAACAAGCGGTGGGAGCGACTGCCTGACGTTTTCACTTTGAGAGCTAGTCTGTGCCGAGAGTGAGAGTGAGCTTGAGAACGTGTATTGGGAGTGCTGGGAGGCAAGGCAAAGGCAGATGCCCAGTGTGTGTCCCACACACACACAGAGACACACACAGACAGAGGTGAATGGCACTTGCTTTTCCTCCACGCGCTCTGAATACGCAGTCTCAGGCTCACTCTCACTCTCAGCACAGATCGCTTCCCACAGGGCAAATGTCCTGCCATTTTGCCCACAGCCAAGGGGACAGCACAGAAAGCTGCTGCTCCTCACCTTCCCTCACCACCGCTTTCGCAGCCAAGCACACACTGCACCTGCGTGCTTGCCCAGCTCCGAACCCTGCCAGCACTCTCGCTCACTGCCCCGACCGGCAGAGCCCTGCTGCGACACTGCAAACCTCCGGCGACTTCTCCCACAGCACAGGTAAAAGCCCTTGCTGTTCTTGGGCTTTGCTTGCCACTTCATTTACAGCCAAATACACCCTGGGGCTGCGAGCTTGCCCAGCTCCTAGAACTGCCAGCACTCTGTCTCACTGGCACCATCGGCAGAGCCCTGCTCCAACGCTGCAACCGTCCAGCGCTTTCTCCCACAGCCCAGGTGCCCGATTTGAAAGCTCTTGCTGCTCCTCACCGTCCCGTGGCAGCGCTGTCACACAACTAAGGCAGTAGAACAAGCGGTGGGAGCGACTGCCCGACGTTTTCACTTTGGGAGCTAGTCTGTGCCGAGAGTGAGAGTGAGCTTGAGAACGTGTATTGGGAGTGCTGGGAGGCAAGGCAAAGGCAGATGCCCAGTGTGTGTCCCACACACACACAGAGACACACACAGACAGAGGTGAATGGCACTTGCTTTTCCTCCACGCGCTCTGAATACGCAGTCTCAGGCTCACTCACACTCTCGCCACAGATCGCCTCCCAAAACTCTCTCTCACGATCGGCAGAGCCCTGCTGCGACACTGCAAACCTCCGGCGACTTCTCCCACAGCACAGGTAAAAGCCCTTGCTGTTCTTGGGCTTTGCTTGCCACTTCATTTACACCCAAATACACCCTGGGGCTGCGAGCTTGCCCAGCTCCTAGAACTGCCAGCACTCTGTCTCACTGGCACCATCGGCAGAGCCCTGCTCCAACGCTGCAACCGTCCAGCGCTTTCTCCCACAGCCCAGGTGCCCGATTTGAAAGCTCTTGCTGCTCCTCACCGTCCCGTGGCAGCGCTGTCACACAACTAAGGCAGTAGAACAAGCGGTGGGAGCGACTGCCCGACGTTTTCACTTTGGGAGCTAGTCTGTGCCGAGAGTGAGAGTGAGCCTGAGAACGTGTATTGGGAGTGCTGGGAGGCAAGGCAAGGACAGATGCCCAGTCTGTGTCCCACACACACACAGAGACACACACAGACAGAGGTGAATGGCACTTGCTTTTCCTCCACGCGCTCTGAATACGCAGTCTCAGGCTCACTCTCACTCTCGCCACAGATCGCCTCCCACAGTGCAAACGTCCTGCCATTTTGCCCACAAGCCAAGGGGACAGCACAGAAAGCTGCAGCTCCTCCAGTGCCTGGAGGAAAGGCAAGTGCAGTCACCATTGTGTGTTCCGCTGCGAAAGCGCTGGCGCGGCAAGGTGAGGAGCACCAAGAACTTTCCGTGCTGGCACTATTGCTGTGGGAGAACGAGCCGGACGTTTGCGGTGTCGGAGCAGGGCTCTGCCGATCGCACCCAGCGGCGCTCCGTCCTCGCTTAACTCCGAACGCTGCCAACACTCTCTCTCACGATCGGCAGAGCCCTGCTGCGACACTGCAAACCTCCGGCAAGTTCTCCCACAGCACAGGTAAAAGCCCTTGCTGTTCTTGGGCTTTGCTTGCCACTTCATTTACAGCCAAATACACCCTGGGGCTGCGAGCTTGCCCAGCTCCTAGAACTGCCAGCACTCTGTCTCACTGGCACCATCGGCAGAGACCTGCTCCAACGCTGCAACCGTCCAGCGCTTTCTCCCACAGCCCAGGTGCCCGATTTGAAAGCTCTTGCTGCTCCTCACCATCCCGTGGCAGCGCTGTCACACAACTAAGGCAGTAGAACAAGCGGTGGGAGCGACTGCCCGACGTTTTCACTTTGGGAGCTAGTCTGTGCCGAGAGTGAGAGTGAGCTTGAGAACGTGTATTGGGAGTGCTGGGAGGCAAGGCAAAGGCAGATGCCCAGTGTGTGTCCCACACACGCACAGAGACACACACAGACAGAGGTGAATGGCACTTGCTTTTCCTCCACGCGCTCTGAATACGCAGTCTCAGGCTCACTCTCACTCTCAGCACAGATCGCTTCCCACAGGGCAAATGTCCTGCCATTTTGCCCACAGCCAAGGGGACAGCACAGAAAGCTGCTGCTCCTCACCTTCCCTCACCACCGCTTTCGCAGCCAAGCACACACTGCACCTGCGTGCTTGCCCAGCTCCGAACCCTGCCAGCACTCTCGCTCAGTGCCCCGACCGGCAGAGCCCTGCTGCGACACTGCAAACCTCCGGCGACTTCTCCCACAGCACAGGTAAAAGCCCTTGCTGTTCTTGGGCTTTGCTTGCCACTTCATTTACACCCAAATACACCCTGGGGCTGCGAGCTTGCCCAGCTCCTAGAACTGCCAGCACTCTGTCTCACTGGCACCATCGGCAGAGCCCTGCTCCAACGCTGCAACCGTCCAGCGCTTTCTCCCACAGCCCAGGTGCCCGATTTGAAAGCTCTTGCTGCTCCTCACCGTCCCGTGGCAGCGCTGTCACACAACTAAGGCAGTAGAACAAGCGGTGGGAGCGACTGCCCGACGTTTTCACTTTGGGAGCTAGTCTGTGCCGAGAGTGAGAGTGAGCTTGAGAACGTGTATTGGGAGTGCTGGGAGGCAAGGCAAAGGCAGATGCCCAGTGTGTGTCCCACACACACACAGAGACACACACAGACAGAGGTGAATGGCACTTGCTTTTCCTCCACGCGCTCTGAATACGCAGTCTCAGGCTCACTCACACTCTCGCCACAGATCGCCTCCCAAAACTCTCTCTCACGATCGGCAGAGCCCTGCTGCGACACTGCAAACCTCCGGCGACTTCTCCCACAGCACAGGTAAAAGCCCTTGCTGTTCTTGGGCTTTGCTTGCCACTTCATTTACAGCCAAATACACCCTGGGGCTGCGAGCTTCCCAGCTCCTAGAACTGCCAGCACTGTCTCACTGGCACCATCGGCAGAGCCCTGCTCCAACGCTGCAACCGTCCAGCGCTTTCTCCCACAGCCCAGGTGCCCGATTTGAAAGCTCTTGCTGCTCCTCACCGTCCCGTGGCAGCGCTGTCACACAACTAAGGCAGTAGAACAAGCGGTGGGAGCGACTGCCTGACGTTTTCACTTTGAGAGCTAGTCTGTGCCGAGAGTGAGAGTGAGCTTGAGAACGTGTATTGGGAGTGCTGGGAGGCAAGGCAAAGGCAGATGCCCAGTGTGTGTCCCACACACACACAGAGACACACACAGACAGAGGTGAATGGCACTTGCTTTTCCTCCACGCGCTCTGAATACGCAGTCTCAGGCTCACTCTCACTCTCAGCACAGATCGCTTCCCACAGGGCAAATGTCCTGCCATTTTGCCCACAGCCAAGGGGACAGCACAGAAAGCTGCTGCTCCTCACCTTCCCTCACCACCGCTTTCGCAGCCAAGCACACACTGCACCTGCGTGCTTGCCCAGCTCCGAACCCTGCCAGCACTCTCGCTCAGTGCCCCGACCGGCAGAGCCCTGCTGCGACACTGCAAACCTCCGGCGACTTCTCCCACAGCACAGGTAAAAGCCCTTGCTGTTCTTGGGCTTTGCTTGCCACTTCATTTACAGCCAAATACACCCTGGGGCTGCGAGCTTGCCCAGCTCCTAGAACTGCCAGCACTCTGTCTCACTGGCACCATCGGCAGAGCCCTGCTCCAACGCTGCAACCGTCCAGCGCTTTCTCCCACAGCCCAGGTGCCCGATTTGAAAGCTCTTGCTGCTCCTCACCGTCCCGTGGCAGCGCTGTCACACAACTAAGGCAGTAGAACAAGCGGTGGGAGCGACTGCCCGACGTTTTCACTTTGGGAGCTAGTCTGTGCCGAGAGTGAGAGTGAGCTTGAGAACGTGTATTGGGAGTGCTGGGAGGCAAGGCAAAGGCAGATGCCCAGTGTGTGTCCCACACACACACAGAGACACACACAGACAGAGGTGAATGGCACTTGCTTTTCCTCCACGCGCTCTGAATACGCAGTCTCAGGCTCACTCACACTCTCGCCACAGATCGCCTCCCAAAACTCTCTCTCACGATCGGCAGAGCCCTGCTGCGACACTGCAAACCTCCGGCGACTTCTCCCACAGCACAGGTAAAAGCCCTTGCTGTTCTTGGGCTTTGCTTGCCACTTCATTTACACCCAAATACACCCTGGGGCTGCGAGCTTGCCCAGCTCCTAGAACTGCCAGCACTCTGTCTCACTGGCACCATCGGCAGAGCCCTGCTCCAACGCTGCAACCGTCCAGCGCTTTCTCCCACAGCCCAGGTGCCCGATTTGAAAGCTCTTGCTGCTCCTCACCGTCCCGTGGCAGCGCTGTCACACAACTAAGGCAGTAGAACAAGCGGTGGGAGCGACTGCCCGACGTTTTCACTTTGGGAGCTAGTCTGTGCCGAGAGTGAGAGTGAGCCTGAGAACGTGTATTGGGAGTGCTGGGAGGCAAGGCAAGGACAGATGCCCAGTGTGTGTCCCACACACACACAGAGACACACACAGACAGAGGTGAATGGCACTTGCTTTTCCTCCACGCGCTCTGAATACGCAGTCTCAGGCTCACTCTCACTCTCGCCACAGATCGCCTCCCACAGTGCAAACGTCCTGCCATTTTGCCCACAAGCCAAGGGGACAGCACAGAAAGCTGCAGCTCCTCCAGTGCCTGGAGGAAAGGCAAGTGCAGTCACCATTGTGTGTTCCGCTGCGAAAGCGCTGGCGCGGCAAGGTGAGGAGCACCAAGAACTTTCCGTGCTGGCACTATTGCTGTGGGAGAACGAGCCGGACGTTTGCGGTGTCGGAGCAGGGCTCTGCCGATCGCACCCAGCGGCGCTCCGTCCTCGCTTAACTCCGAACGCTGCCAACACTCTCTCTCACGATCGGCAGAGCCCTGCTGCGACACTGCAAACCTCCGGCAAGTTCTCCCACAGCACAGGTAAAAGCCCTTGCTGTTCTTGGGCTTTGCTTGCCACTTCATTTACACCCAAATACACCCTGGGGCTGCGAGCTTGCCCAGCTCCTAGAACTGCCAGCACTCTGTCTCACTGGCACCATCGGCAGAGACCTGCTCCAACGCTGCAACCGTCCAGCGCTTTCTCCCACAGCCCAGGTGCCCGATTTGAAAGCTCTTGCTGCTCCTCACCATCCCGTGGC